>NW_020654520.1:4596316-4702321 GCF_003589595.1 Hyposmocoma kahamanoa
TTTGATTGGGAAGACAGATAGGAGAGAATTATTTTTTACTCGTGACACTGAAGTCATCGTGCTTTGAACAAAGATGTTTGCGCTCCAACAATTCATTCGACTTATATAGAGTAAGTACAAATCGATACATCAATACATCACATTGAGACATTCAATTTTAAATTATTTCTACATTAACATTAACATACACAATAATTATAACAAACTAGTGGACTAATTTCACATAAAAATAATTGAATATCAGTTCAATAAAAATTTAAATACAATGAATAGCCACATCTCTAGTCGGGGCTGGTAGCTTTAAAGGTATCTAACTGGGTGACGAAACATCATAAATTTCTTATGGATGGCGCTACGGCTAAAAAGTCGTCCAAAAGCCAAATACAAAGATAAGACGCAAGCACGTAGAAGAACTCGTGTAGTCAGCTGGTTCGTTCCGTGCTTAGTTGGTATATCGTCTGGCACGATATACTGGAAGACGGCGGTTCGAATCCGCCCGGATTGACGTAATTTTTTCTGAGTGTTCGATCATTGTATTAAAAATTATTTTTTTAACGAGTTATCAATAATAATAACAATAATAATTTGTTTATTTGCTTAAACAAAAGGTATAACAGAAGATGTTACAAGAGAGTGCCAGTACAAACACGTTTCGCATATATTAAACAGTATGTAAATGGATGGATCTAGTTATATAATGTCGATCAGACTACCACAACTCAATAATACAAAAATGTCACAAACGTGTCAAGTTACAAGTTAATTTGGTCAAGAATGATAAATCTTCAAGATAAAATCTTACATCTCATTTCTGTCAAATATTTCGTTTAGGTCATAAAAATTATTTATATTTGACTACTTGTACAGCTTTGTTTTTTTGAAATAAACTTAAGTGTAATAATAGTTTAATCTCAAGTGGTGTTTTATTATATATGTCAACACACGTTTTTAAACAACTTTTGCTGTATTTAGCAATCATAGGAATAGTGTCAAGTACAAGTCTATTCGGGTTTCTGCTGAGTCTAGTATTCACATCACAGGCTTTCTTAAACAAATATGTGTGTTTTCGTACAAAGATACAAATTTCGTATAAATGTAATCATGGTAGTGGCAACATACCAAGGTTCTGAAACAAGGGTCTGCATGTCTCATCCGGGGAAATTCCACAAATTGCTCTAATGCATTTCTTTTGTGCTACAAAAGCTCTGTTTCGATCTGTACTATTACCCTATACTATAAGACCGTAACGTAATAATAGGGGTTAAAGTATGAAATTGCCGATTTGTACTGAAAATCTAAATTGTTTATTTTTTAAATTTTTAACAAATTTTTTTAATCAAAATAGTTGCCATTATTATCTATACATTGCTGCCATCTAATGGGAAGGTTATTAATGCCTTTGCGATAGAACTCCGACGATCTAGACTGCACAAACTGTGTGAGAGCATTTTGTACTGCCTCCTGGGAAGAAAACTTCTTGTCACGTAGATAATTGTCCAAATCACGAAAAAAATGGTAGTCCGTTGGAGCAAGGTCTGGTGAATACGGAGGATGACGAATGGTTTCTAACTGCAGTTCCTGAAGGGTCAAAATGGTTTCTCGTGCTGTGTGAGGTCTCGCGTTGTCGTGGAGCAATAATGGTGAAGATCTATTCATGAGTCGGGGCTGTTTTACTGCTAGTTTTGTCAACATGGTTCGGAGTTCGGCACAATAGACATCTGCCGTTATTGCTTGACCAGATCGGAGAAAACTATAGTGAATAACACCATGCTGAGACCACCAAACAGTTACCATTACCTTTTTATTGGTAAGTTTTGCTTTAGGACACTGTTGTGGCATTTGACCTGGGGTCAGCCATTGCATTCTTCTTTTCCGGTTATCATAAAGAATCCACTTTTCATCACATGTTACAATTCGATCCAATATTCCTTCATTTCTGTACCGGTTCAACAAGGCAACACAAGTTTCAACACGCGTTTCTTTCTGCAGATCAGTCAAATCATGAGGCACCCATTTTTCGTATTTTTTTATTTTATTGATTTGACGCAAGTGAGTCAATATTGTGGGTAAGGTAACGTTAAACCATGCCGCTAATTCCTGGGTAGTTTGACTAGGATCGGCTTCCACTATCTCTCTTAATTCATCGTTATTCACCTGTGTGGGCGGTCTTCCTCGTGGCTCGTTCTTTAAGTCGAAATTTCCATCACGAAAGCGTTTAAACCAAAATCGCACGGTGCGTTCATTAGTAGACCCCTCTCCAAACGCAGCATTGATATTGCGGGCTGTTTCTGCAGCGTTAGTTCCGCGTCGGAACTCGTATTCAAAAATCACTAGAATTTTCGCAGTATCCATCTTTCTTGTCTAAATTGAATAACAAAAACAATTGAAAGTCGATATTCAAATGTTTCAAATTAAAAAAAAAACAAAATCACAGAAACCTAGTACTCCAAGAAATTTTGTGTGGGATACTTTCTGAATTCATCGATATTTAAATTGAAATTATATTTAGTATCTTTTAATTATATATAGTCTCGATTTATTAAATTTTATATAGTTTGATTTGTTTAAGTTAATATTCAGATTATTTGAATGTAGCCACTTGATTATTTCAACAATTGTATTGTTTGTGTCTATTTCATGCTCTCTTATTGATGTTGTTTTTCTACTAGAAGTTACTATAATAGATATGTCGTCAGCGAACAATATGCATTGATGTTTTGTTCTGTCTATAATAACATTTATGTACAGCAAAAACAGAATCTGTCCTATCACACTTCCTTGTGGAACTCCACGTATTTTGATTTTAGGTATTTACTTGAATTCCAATAATTCATTATTTGTTATTTTAGAGACAACAACGCATTGTTGACGGTTTGCCAAGTTCATACTTGGCAAACCGTCATCTCTATCCATTGCAAAATGGGTCCTCTTAAGCCTGTCCTTTCCAATTTCTTAAGAAGTAAATTGTGTGCACATAGGCAAACGCTTTTGACATATCAAAGAATAATCATGTAGTTAAGTTACCGCTATTAATATTATTCAGTACTGATTTTATAAGAGTATACATTGCTAATGTTGTAGATTTCCGCTTTTGGAACCCGTGTTGCTCTGGTTTTATAATATTGAACTTATCACAAAAGTCTACAAATCTTTTGCACATACACTTTTCAAATACTTTGAAGAAAATACATATAAGTGTAACAGAGCGATAATTATTGATATCATCTTTTTTACCTTTTTAAAAAGCGGTTTTATAATTGAATATTTCAATTTATGCTTTAGGGAAAGTTCCCGAAGTAAATGAAAAATTAATTAAATGAGTTAACACGACAATTATTTCATTAATACTGGCTTTTACTATTTTCGTGCCAATTTCATCATAACCTTCAGAGTTCGTGTTTTTTAATGACGTCACTTCCCACTTAACTTCATCTTCTGTTATAGATGATAAAAACATTGAGTTACCGAGCATTTTAGTTATAAGATTATTATCTGATCGAGTCAAGTCATTTCTTTCTTCAGAAAAAAAGTCATTGAAAGCATTAGCAATGTCAACTGGGTAAGTAATTTTAGTATTGTTGATTGCAATGTCGTTGATATTAGCGTCATATCTCATATTACTAATTTCAGCCTTAATAATCGACCATGCGGCTTTACATTTATTGGTACTGTTATTTATAAACTTTGCATTGGCGTTTTTCTTTGATCTGTAAATACTTCTTCTTAAAATTTTGGAACAGTTTAGATATTTGTATTTATTGTTTTCCGTCTTGTTAGCATAATACTGGTATCGTAATTTACGTTTAATTTTAGCACTTTTTCGTAATCCACGACTTATCAATTTTACCTTATCGTTGATATGTATTTCATCAAACGCTATATTAAGATCTGGCTCTGTAAATACTGTTGACCATGAAAGTGCATTCAAATATTCTCTGAATTTTCTAATATTTTGTAAAGAAAAATCTCTTTTGTAGGTGAAGAAGAATTATAATTTTGGAGGCATATGCTGTACAGGAAAACTTCGTAATTGTGCAGTATTATGATCGGAAAGATAGAGGGGCAACACAGTAGCATTTGAATTTATCAATAAATTTATTTTATTTTCGTAATATACAGGTAAATGTAGTGCGAAATTACGGATCCCTATCATCTTCATCTCTCTTATTATACGTTTTCTAGGAAACGCCCTTACTTTTCCTGATTTCTGAAAGAGTGCCAGCTAATATTTACTATAATATTAGTGTATAAATTACTTACATTTGCTATTGTAAGCTATTTCTCGCACTTTGACAATTTACTCACTTTCCATGTCTGATCGCCCACCATGGCGTATTCTATCGTAGTGATAGTATCTCTGAATTTTGCTATTCGTTTTTCCAATACTAATTACGTACTATTTTATTAATTTCATTTTATAAACAGAATTATTTCATAATTATGATATTTTTATATGTTGATATTGATTGACAGATATGTTACCCCCTTTACAATCTATTCTTCCATAGATAATACTATAAATTAATCTTCCTTTGATATGCAATCTTAGCAGTAGAATCGTTTCCGCTTCTCACATTTTGGCTCCTCATTTCAAATTCAAAATTGGCTATTCGATTCGAATTTCGATGCTCTCTCTTGCTCTAACAAACGCTCGTCATTCTTATACCGACCTTGGAGGCATCTGATCTTCATCAGATCTAGTAAATATACGTAGTCTCACCTTTTCGAAGCCTTACACCTGGCCTTACTCCTACCGCGCTTACGCGACTGCCTGATGACCAGTTCCTCGATCACCTCACGCTAAACCTGGTCTTCACGTTTATGTTCCTCCTACCTGGACTGTGTACCTCACCTTCACCAAGCGAGTTTGGAGCGGCAGGACTAACTGAAGCCCACGCTCAAGATAAAGTAGAACTTCACCTCCTAATACAAATTGATATAATCCACTGCTGCACTACCACCGCCGTCTCGTCATCATTCCTCGCTGCGCTCTGGTTCCCCTCTACAGCCGCTATCCAGCTTACAACCTCGCTGCTTTTCGGTTCAGCACCTCTGTCCTCAGTCACCAAGGATCGAGGGCAGAGGCCTCCAACCCCGTGTCTCCATCTTCTCCTAGCTTCACCTTCACACTACAATTATATTGCTCACTCTATCACGTCGTCTCTCTCTCAATTTCTTTCCACCCCAACCTTCTAGCTCTCTACCTCCCACATAAGGTATAATAAAAGCCTAAATACTAAAAAAAAAAACTAGGATTAAATTATGTGAATAATATTGGGTCTCCGCGGCACGGTGCCCAAGATGCTGGTAGCGTTCCCCCTTTGTATGGTTATGCTAATGCGTTGGGCATGGTAGCTCAGTCGGCCGGCCCTTAGGTTTCACATACAGTCTAGTAGTTTTTTTGATTAAAATTTTGTACAGGTGCAGGGCACGGGGACCCCACGAGCCAAGGATTTTGACTCCAAAGGCTGTAAATAGGTAGTCGGAGCCGAGGTCTTGGTACTTATTACTTTTTATTCTTTCCGTCAGCTCAGCTGTGGAGCTAGCCTTCTTGTTGGTGTGCTGGAGATGGGATGGGGCAAGTGTGTCTTATGTTTTATCGGAATAAGAACATGTAAAAACATCTTTGACTAAAAGGGATGTAGTTTTGTTTTATTTCATTTTATAGTGGAAAGATATTTAATTTTATAACTGTCACTGCAGTCGGAAAGTGAGCGTGTCTTACAGCTCCGCCACCAATGAGGAGATTTGGTAGTGGACTTAGAGACGACAACTTAGCGGTAGCAACCGCTAGTTGTGCAATGCGCAACGGTAAGTGAGCGTGCCTACAGTTCCTGTACCTGTCTGGAAAATAGGGAGGGTGCTGCACGTGCACCCGGGCCGGCTCACCCAAGGCACTACCCTTTCGAGAACCGGATGAAGTCAAATGACAGAGGTCTGTGACAACCCTGTACACTGGCTGATCTAGGGTCAGAAACTATACTTATAAGGTTCCTGTGCGTGCACAGGTTATAGTGCCCTTCTCATATACCGTAAGGGTCGGTAGGGAGGGTCACCATAATCAAAACTAATGCAGAAAGATGTGGGACTGTCACTGGAGTCTCATTTCTATGCTTACTATGAAGATCCCCATCAGTATAAACAATAGGACGCAAGTTTAAACTTCTAGATTAGGATGCTCTTATTTGGGTTAAGAGATATATTATACCAGATAATATCCTGGTACCCAACGTGCTCACGAGTACCGTATCGTGTTAAAAGACAATAAGCTTGCGTGTTCCAACAGTCAACATTAACCATCAGTTAACTCAACGGTTTAACCATGTAGTTCACAATTAACTGTTCCAGATAGTCGAGATAACGGCATGCAAATTAAAGTAACAAAAAGTAGAAAAAAATGCGGTTTAGTGTAGTGTGAACGCATTTAAGCATGATAGTGTATTGTTACCTTAATGTTATGGGTGCTATATAATGAACCGTTATTTCTTTTTTGTAAAAGGTATGAAGAATAACTTTTCTGGAATTAATTTGTAGGTATATATAATAACGCAACACACTCATAGCCCCGCACTAGGGAAACCCTATATTGCGGGTGCCATGGACACACACAGACAACCACAAATTACACCCAAACTCATGAGAGAAATATTTATTTCTTATTTCTCTCATGAGTTTGGATGTTCTTTGTTGCCTACATTTGTAGGCCATACACATATTTCTCCCGGCCTGGGAATCGAACCCAGGACCTATGCGAGTGTAATGTTTGTTCCTTGATCAGAGATCATACTCTGATTACGTTACATAGAAAACGCCAACGCAGCACAATTTGTAGTTGAGAAGAAGCTATTTCTCTGTCATGTCCTGGGTTATTCTACTAAAGACCGAAAGAAAATAAAAAAAAAACTCTAAATTTCTTTTACTCAGCTTTGTGATTCCTTACACAAATATATACACTATTAATGGTGGACAGGGATTAATAGACTTAGTAGAAAATTTAGTAGCAGTGGCTTGTGAAAGAGTTCGTCCACAGAAGTACTGCCATTTTACCAATTTTTGCTGCCAAGCAGTCGTGCAAGTATAATCGCACGTTCCGGTTTTTAATGGTAATGGTACTGGTGAAATTACAGGCACAATGAACTTGTTAACTTACGTCTAAAGGCGAAGGACGCATTAGCTGTGACACTCAGATCTTTGCGATTTAAAGCTCTGGGTGGCATTGTAACTGCTGCGCTCATTACTCTGAGACATATAGTTAACAAGTCCCATGAGCCTGTAGTTCACCAGAAATGTAGTAAACGCAGTAACGCATAAATTTATGCATGGCTGCATAGAGCTCCTTGCTCTAACTGCTATTTCAAATATGTAAAATATCCCGGACACATAAATCGAGCCATCTTGCATTTTAATAGCAGTAGAGCTCCATGTGAAAGACCTCGTTCAGGGAAGTACTGCCACCTTAACTTATTTCTGCCACCAAACAGTAATGTGAACATTACTGCGTTCCGGTTTGAAAGAGTTAGGGTGCTGGTGAAATTACAGGCGCTTGGGACTTGTCAACTTATATCACTTCAGCAACAGAGAGAAAATAATAACCCAAAATCCACACACTCATAGCTCCGAAATCCTGCATCGCGAATGCCATGGATACACACACAGGCAACCACATCGTTACACGCAAACTCAAGAGATAAATAAATGTGGGCTATATAAATATTTCTCCCGGTCCAGACATCGAACCCGGGACATTTGCGTGGCAGAGCGGCATGGTAACCGTCCATTCACAGAGGCTAAAATATAACAAATAAAAGTAATAAAAAATGAATATAGTTAGTCGCCAGTCGCGTCATGTATCAAAGTGACATTTTTGTTAGTGCCAACAAACAACAAATCATATTCAACACGCGTCCATTGCGTTCAAAACGTTAACCAAATAATTTCCACTGCACAATAAATACTCGACCGTTGTTCAGAGTTCATAAACAGGTGACGTGTCCTCTGATTTTATCAGGTAACTAATTGTGACCATTGTGAATGACCCATAAACATTTCAAGTTACGATGTTATTCCTTTTAGTTATTGGTAGGCCCAAATATACAGGGTGTCCTACGGCGATGGCACACGGAGGGACGTACTTTAAATATTTGTTATAGATAGGATACTTTTCTTCATAAAGGCATTATTTTATTTTTAATAGCAGTAGAGCTCCTTCCGAAAAAGTTCGTCGAGGGAAGTACTGTGAAGCGCTGCTGGGGGATTGTAATGTAGCCTGGAATGTAGTAGTTAGGCAGAGTAGTAGTAGTCTCCGCAGCCTCCGTACATCTTGCTTAGTACGTTCAAAGTTCAAAGTTCAAAACGGTAAAGAACTAGTGGTAATAAATACAGATTTATAAATATTTATTCCAGTTTTTAAAATATATTATGATCTTTAAAATGTTTATCGTACAAGAGATTTTTAGTAACTGGTACACGGCTCAAGAGAAGACGTGTTCGCTGTCGCGATCCGGCAGGGAGTGACGGTGGAACGAAACAAATTCAGAATGTGAGGCAGAAGAACTACGGACCATTCAAAATTTAAATTTCAGTGATAGTGGCCAGGAACCGGAGAAAGGCGATAAAAACATGGGATGAAGATCTTAGGAGGTCACACCGTTTCAGTACTACCACCTATTTCTGCCGCCAAGCAGTAATGTGAACATTACTCACATTCGTTCCGGTTTTGAAGGGTGCTGGTGACATTACATGTACATGGGACTTTTTAACTTATGTCTCCTGATGACAGGTGCAATGGCAGTGCCCCTCAGATCTGTACGATTCAAAGCTCTGAGCGGCATTGCCATTGTTATAGACAGGCGTGTCGCTTACCACCAGGCGCACGACTTGTTCGTCCCGTGACTTGGTATTGCAAAAGAAAAGTGATATTGCAATAAAGATTTTTACAAAATTGCTTGCCTCATCTGGCAATCGGATATACCAAATCTATAAAAAGGACATCTGTATTTGAATGCCAATTATAACAAACTAGTGGAGTGATATCTCAAAAATATCGTGGTAATAACACAACATGGCATTCAATAAAATATGTCAAAAAATGTGTTTCCGTCTCTAGAAACGTTTGTATACGCAGCGGCAAAGTTATTAAAAACAATTCAACATTTACCTTTGTTTTTATTAAGTTAACATAAGTTTTACGACCACATAAAGTCCAGTTTTTATATTTTTGTAATTTTATTTTTGTCGTTAGTAGGAATTTTTCTAGAGGGTCGAAACATTAGGAATAGCTATTAAATTTATTTACTCAACCGTGGACCAAGCGCTTCAAACTGTGGCTACTAAAATTCCAATTTGAACACTATATGCATTTCTTAAAGGTACAATTTTTAAAAAAACAACTTCATCAGTTCTATAATTCAAAGTTGGCCCATCATACCGACATATTTTTTATAGGTGCAGGCACGTGTGTTTTGGACCAGAATTTTGCTGACTTTTAATAACCAAAACTGCCCAATCATACGTCTACACGCTATTGTAATTTAAGGCGCGAGTGGACTAATTCTTTTTTTATCATATCAAGCCAGGGATTAAACAAATAGTGCGCCTGGTGGCAGTACCATTCAGGGGGTCTACCACAACATCTTAAAATAATATTACTTTAACTTTACATTGACTTTTCGTACCATGACGCGCTTAAAGAAAGCTTATTATTATTTTAAAACTATGATGTTTTATTGGCAGCTTTGTGACTTTGTGATTCATTCACTCAGTTCGTACTATGACGCGACTTTAACATTAAAGTAATATTGTTCTTATGTGAAATTTAGCAATCTTAAAATAGTTACACGGATGCAATGGAAACCATATTATTTTTTGAATTTATTATCTAAAAATTGATTTTAAATGATTAAAAGTTAAGTTAAACTTATTTATTTACATATATCTCTTCAATATTTTGTATTTTTTTTAATTTAATAGTATATAGGAAATAATTTCTCGTTAAATAAAAATACGCGATGTTTATTTCGTAGAATTATGACAGCGTCATCTACAATGCTCCTTGACGACACTAACAGTTGACACTAGACTATAATTCTGAATTCATAACGTGACAATCAAGACTCAACTTGTTTTATTTATTTTTCGTCATTAATAATTGAAAACAACGTAATTTTATTAGATTTCATTATTACATACTTTTCTTTTTTGGCAGTTAAAATTCTCTGAATGTAAATAATATTAAGTACTGTAACGTGATACTTGGATACGACGATTCGGAATATCAAAAAAAGAAAGAGACGGCATTATACAGTTCATATAGCGTAGTATATCTTTCCTATTTTTAGTAAGGAATAGAGAATATTGGGAAATCACTCGTTTATTCACTCACTTTAGCAATAATACATTAATTGGTTGATAGGTGTCATGGTATGAACATGAGTAATATTGTAATAAGCTTACTAAAAGCTTACATTGAAATAAGATTGTTTTTCGAAAGGTCCCTAGATTTTTAAGTCGCAAAGATCAAATCCCATGTGCCAGTGATTTCACCAGCACGTTTACTCTTCAAAGTCAAGCGCAGTAATGTTTTAGAAGTAGGTAAGGTGGCAGTACTTCCCCGGACGCAATCTTTCACAAGGAGCTCTACTGCACTTATTTTTATGACATTACTCCGCTACTTCGTTATTCATTCATTTATTTATTTATTTAATCAGGCTCTTACAACAATGATTAAGCTATAATAATGCAGGTATACAGACACTATGGTTTTAAACTAAGTGTCTTATTATAGGAAATGAAACTATTTTTCCGGATTTAAATCGCATATATTTGTTTTTTCAAACAAACCGACGTTTCGGGCCCTTTACAGGTCCCATGGTCACGGTTGACAGAGGTGGTACAGTCTTCAACCAGTTATGTCCACAGACATAAGACTTCAGTAATAATTAATATGTTTTAGTTTTTGTTCACGGAGGCGCACACAGATGGCTTTCATGCCATTATGCGCAAGAAGGCTGCCTCACTTATGATGCGTGTACGCGGCAGCGCTAATAGCATCGTAACCGTTGTTGCCAATAGGCTGGACTGCCCCTACCAACTACATTGGGTGCAACTACACGTGCGTAGGGTAGTGGTCTAGACTCACTTCTCACTAAAATTAAGTAATTTTGTATTGTATTAACCATAGCACGTAAGTAAAATTTACTGTATTACTAACATTATTATGGATCATGGTCCGAAATAAATAATTCTAATTCTAATTAATACAAAGATACAAAGAGACACTAAGAAAACTCCTCCGATCTGACAACACTCGAACCTGCATTTGTATACCAATCTAGTGTCTACTAACTGTGCTACATATCGAGTCAGCGGAATACGATTTTTTTTCTGTTTGTTATAATAATAATAATCATTTATTTCGGAACTGGTCCATAAATTGTTAGTAAGTTACAAAATGCTTAGACCTAAGGGTTTGTTATTTGCACAATACGTAAGGACAGTAACACAAAAACAAAACAACTGTGACGGTGTGACCTCCTTACACCGTCATCTCACCGTTTTGTATCGTATCATTTTTTCTTTTGCTTGTATTTAAATTTTAAATTTGAATTGTTCCATTTCCCTTCGCTTTCTCATTTTTGCTTCGTACCACGGTCACTCTCTGCTTGACCGTGATAGCGGACAGAACTACTAAATCAAATTGTTAATTTTTTGTTCTTTTCAAGTTTAATCATAATACAATCAATGTTAATCTTGTATCGACCATAATGAGCGAATAACAGTCTATCCAATATCTGTAATTCAACATAATACAACCCGATAAGGGGTAAGTGCCTAAATCTAACATCTACCAATTTTAGGTTAAGTTAGGGAGTGTTTTTTTATTAATGTACTGTTTTCTACATCTACCTTTTCTTTGTTACAGTTTTTTTACTTTACCTTCCGTTTTACTTTACTTCTTTTAATAAATTTTGTGGACCGGAAGTTTCCGGTTTTGTTGCCGTGATCCTGATCACGGTTGTTAGGGTTACAACGCTTTCACAACGTTAATTTTCTATGCGATCGCATGTAGTCGCATCCAATGAGCGAGCATCGATGAGTCCCAGCGTGCGGACAACGCGCTCAGGATACGGTTGGGGCTGTCGCACAGGCGGCGCAGCATCGAGGCGCACGTCTTGCGTATGATGACCGCAAACCCGTCCGTATGCGTCACTGCGAACATTCCCGAGGCGCGATAGTCCCAGCAACACTCGGAACGCGTTGTTGTATTACACGCGCAGGCAGTTGTATGTCCCCCGCGTATAGTCGACCCATAGACTGCATGTGTAAAAAGATTGGCAGTAGGCTTTAAAAAGCGTTATCCTTACTTGTTTTGTATATCGTGCAAATCTGCGGGCCAACATATTGGCTCGAACAGCCAACGACCTGCGCTCCCTCTCGATGTCGACGTTGATCGTTATAGATCTTTTGTGTTGGGTTTTTTCCGCTTTTATTGGACGAACTATTTCTACTACTGCTAAACTGTGAGAAGTCACGTTCTGTCAACTGTTCGCTAGTTAAAAGACCAAATTTGACCATGTTTCAAAATAATACGTTATTATTTTACAAAAAAAAACCGACCTCAAAAGTACGTGGAATTACATCTATTTGCCAAGTTTTATTGAAATCGGTTACTGGAAAGTGCGCGAAACCGAATTCACCTTAGTTACTCTTAGAGGTAGAATTTTTCTTCAAATTTAGATGGGACCAATGCTGAGGTACCCTCTATCCAACAAAAAAGATCATCAAAATCGCGTACTTAAACTAAAACTATACTGTCAAATAGAGAACATCCTCTTTTTTTGAAGTCGGTTAAAAACGACTACTACTGTGACTAACTGAAAAAATGTTATTAAATCATTTGTATTTTTAAGTGGTCAAATATAAAATTTAGCTCGTCAACTAAAGAGCTCTTGTTCGTCTCGTCTTACTTTTTATTTTTATTTTTTATTTTTCTTATTTATTTATTAAATCGTTCCATTAAAGTATCACGGCGACCTAACTTATCAAATGCACGTACAGCTCTTTTTTTAGCTTGTTATGACTCTACTGAATAATGGTCTTTTATTAGCGTAGATCCTTTTACACAGAGGACGTCTGTTCTTCGATTTCGATCTTCACCCTTCCTATAGTGGTGCTCTTGCTCTTGCAAGTGCGGTCTTTTGCGGTTTTCCGCACTTTCTTGTTGCCATCTTATCGCAGTGTTATTTTACTAAAGCAATTCACACTGAACGAAAAATAAACACCTACAACGCCCACCACAAATTAACGACATTGAAGTCTCATAAACGTAATTTCCTGTTCATAATAAACTAAAAATTAAACGATAACAATTAATCGCCCCCTTCGTCTCTCAGTTAATTAATGGTAATTCTTGGCTTGAATTTAACTGCGGCGCGTTAACAGCTTATTAAGCGATGACGACTTAATAAGGGAGTGAATATTATGTTTTATAATTATAGGGATGATGTTATAAGAACAGATTACTGTATTATTTGTACTCGTGTTCTTTAAGCAGAGCCCGTTTCGTTATGACTACCAATGCTATATCTTACGCAAAGCAGAATTGCTGCGTTTTTAGAAGTCTATACTACCTCTAATGGCTTTGGTTGATTGCGCATAACATTGAAAATGTTGAATTAAATACTTTGAAAAACTATATAGTAAAATCATTGACTTACAATTATATGGACGTCGGGTCCGCGCTAAAAAGTGTCCGCACTCGTAAGGCGCTAAAATCGTATACAGAGCGCCAAACTCCGCTTTAGTCTTCATTTGTTCGACTGACAGCGCGATACTGCGATGCCATTACGATTTAAATTTCGAATAGGTTGACTTGGGACATTTTTTTTCGTGGTTTTTGTATTAAACCCGTCGTCCATTTATTTGTAAGTCAATGAGTAAAATTGAGGATGGACGCTGATTACTATACGGTGTGAAAATACGATTCGTAAAAATTTTCACTATAGAAAAAAACAATCTTACCTCGAAATTTTACAAGAAAATCGTTGTATTCAATAGGTACTCTACATATTAGACAACATCATATACGTGTGTTATGGATATCGGATATAACGACGGTACCACAAACACCCAGATCCGAGACAATATAGAAAATTTAGTTTCTACATTGACCCAGCCGAGGATAGAACCCGGAACCTCAGGGATGGCGACACAATGAAAACCGGTATGCAAGCTACTCGACCACGGAGGTCGTCAAATACATAATATATACCCATCATTGACCTACCAATAAAGGGACGTCGGGTTCGCGCTAAAAAAATTACTGCAGTAAAGTGTGAAAACAAGGTTTTGTATAATTTTTTCACTAAATATATATAAATAAATAAATATATTGTGTTATCATAGTTGTCATTTAAAAGTGTTATTTTATACAGTCTTATAGTATTTAATTTATATATAACTGAATCGTAAATATAAATTACAAATGCACACGAAATAATAAAATAGCTAACTGTCCTTTTTATACTCATTGCATGCGCAAAAGAAGGAAAAAGACCCATTACGTCAGTTTCAAGAAGCTTATATAAACTTCTTGGTCATTTTCAATTGTTCAAACCACAAGCGACTGAAATATTTAGAACAAAGAAACTGTAGAGTTGCTATAGTTTTAATCCTATTTTTAAAATGATTTTTTTATTAAACGTTAGCAATAACTAACAAAATATTGTTGTACTCGTTTTACGGCATGGGATTACCTATCAGAAGAATGAAAATACATTTAGCGAAATAACATTAGCTCGAATTTTCATAATGTGTTTTTACGAAACAAAAGCTAATTTTGTCTATGTAAAAAGCATCAAAATTACTCGAAAGCGTAACGGTTTTGTTATAAATCGGAATTACGGATATTTGAGTTTACGTTTAGTTAGAATATTGGTACATTTCTTATAGTACACGCTTATTTTCACATTTGTAGTAATAATTGTATGTATGTATCTGCCCATCCCTTTATTATACCTTTAAGTGAATTTGTACAAATTTCGACATAATAATAATATATAAAAAAATTAATCAATATTCACGAGAAAGGCTATTGCATTACTCTTGTGTTCAAGTAATTTTCAGTCGAAGCTAAATATCGTGCATTTTGTTAAGATTCCAGTAGAAGCTGAATATGATGTTTTTGGGCCCTTAAATTGTTGTAAGCAAATTTAGGCAATACTGCAATGACCTTACAATTTAAATTAAATGTTTTAGTTTTTTATATTTCGTTACATGTCACTAAGTTTGTATAGGTTAACCTCGGACATTTTTTTCGTGGTTTTTACCAACCAACTGAACTAAACAGAACACGTATATACAATATATATATTTCAAATGGCTTTAAAATTCGTTTGTAAAGAAATGAATTCCTTAATAATAAGTACAGTAAGTAAGAACTAATAGGCCTTATTTCAAAATTTATTTTTCTGCGGCAGGGGCCTCTAGACCCAAGCAAAATGAACCGTATTAGGGAAATATATGAATTCGAGCTGAGGCAGTATAGACTCTTAATGGAACATAGAAAAGAGCTAACGTGTTACGGAGTCTAATCTCTTTCTCCGTCCGAAACAATTGTTATTGTCAAACAAGTAATATTCGACTAAATTAAAAGATCATGCATCTTGCGGATGAAACTTTATACTTGGCAAGTCTTTTGATTTTTTCGAGCATTACTTATTTGACAGTAATTGTTTCGGACAACGGAAGAAGACCCCGAGGCACAGAAAGACAGACGTTGGGCGGGATGTCATCCTTACTTGGTCGAAATTCCCTTCAGGCGTACTAAGCGTATTTCGTCATCGCTTATTATGCACATAGCCTAGGAATCTATATAATATAGCCTAAGAATCTATATATAGAAATTTATTTATTGAGTATCCTATGTTTGGGCTCAAGGTTAAGAGCAAGTGCATTTATATTAAAAATCAGTAAGTCAATAAATTTCGAGTTTTTTCATTCTTTTACGTTTAAAATTAATAATAATAATTTATTTATTTCTTCACTGTGAAACTTGATCCAAGTCCAGTCGATTACCCCAAAATCGACTAAATGTGAAGAAATGTGTTAAACAGTTACCTATCAGTAGTTGTCCGAAATGTCAATTTCCAAAAATAACGTTTGTCCGAATTTTCATAACCTCGAAATTAATTTTGAAAGGAAAATGTTTTTTCTTTTAAACCTAACTTAACCTAACCTTTTTTTTTACAACCCGAGGGAATCTGCTTACAGATATTCCGGCCCTACGGGAGTAGAGCTGGGGCTAGGGGGAGCGCCCAGCGCAGCCCACAACGTTCCCCCGACTCTAAAAGGCTAGTCTAAATGTTTCCCAGACGAGCCTTCCATCTCGGGCCCCTTCATGCTAGGCAACGAATTCCCCCGTGTCCGCTACCCAGGGGCCATGGGGCCAGGAAAACATCCATCAACATCGTCAACTGTGAAGTTCAGAGGATGCTCTCCCTGCCCCCGCGGCGGATCTATTGGTAGGCTCTGCCGCAACACCCTACACGCATCCGTGTGGACTCTCCGAAGAAAGTCCCTTGGAGCGCCCACTGCACGGTCCAAATTCGGCCGCGGAGGACAGGACATGCTGCAACAATACACCGACACGTCACTTTCCCCGCGACCCTCCTCGTTGAATGCGTCCGCGCGGACCCGGTCGCCCTAGACCAAGACGAGCCCGAGTGGTACGCCCTCCTCCTCGGGCCACCCTAGCTCCATCGGCCGGCCCGTGGGTTCCTCTTAGCTTCACCGTGGAAAGAAATCGACCACGGCTACTAAAGCCCCCCGCCACGACTAGGCCAAGGAACCCATTCGGGGGGGAACTTAACCTAACGTAACCAAACCTAATCGTGTCTTTGCGATAAACATCCAACATATCCTGAACGAACAATGGTTTCGTTATAATTCGGTTTTCGGTGTAATGGCAATTCGATCAAACGTTATTTCGGAAAAAAAATCGAGTTTGTGCTAGATTACCGTGTTAAACAAACATAGCCTGTACCTTTCTTACTGCATCATTACTTAATCACGTTCTTATCATTACTTATCTTATCATTACTGCATCATTACTTAATCTAAGATACTTTTTAAGTCAATTTGATCTTTAACGTATATTTACTTAAGTGCAAAATAAAATTTCAATTATAAAGCTGTAATTCCTTTTACACTTTTCTGTAGAATGTGTAACAAGGCTACAAGGCTCTTATAATCAAAAGTTCGGCTAGGGGATCAGTGCCTCTACCACGAGTTTACCATGACAGTTGTCGCGACCGCGTAAATTACTTCACAATATTGTATGTCAATATTATACAGCGTTCTTAGCTGTCACAACAATAAAGAACATTTTGTATACAAATATTTTACGCGGTAGCTAGCGATAACTGTCACTATAATCTCATGGTAGAGGCTCATGTATCTATGGGCATCGATTATATATATTATATAATATCGGTACCTCCAATAAAGACTGCACCAACTTAATTTTTGAACCTGTTCTGTTTTTATTTTGTTTTTAGTTTGTTTACTATAATTTCATAAAATTTCCTTTTTTTTCTCGAATTCTGTTTTTTGTTTCTTTTTTTCACAAAACTCAGGGAGTACAATATTAGTAAATAAATATGGCTGTTTACAAAAATAACAGAAAATTGGAAAACATTGCAATCGTGGAAGACTATTTCTATAACAGCTGGCCCAATGTGTATTGGCAACATTTTATCTTTTAGGATATTCTAGGTTAGGATTTTTTAGGTTATGAACATTCTCCGACTTTAAGGCATTTTCATATTTTTATAAATTTAGTGGATTTATTTAAAAAATATACTTTTAAGTAACATATTGCCTTTATTTTTTCTTGGCCGTTCTATCCACATGAACAAAGGCGTCCATTCTTTGCATTCCCCTCTGTCATTGTCATAAAGTTTCTAATCTTTTAAAAACTCATCCAATTTGGTTGTTATACTAGAATGACTGCTTCGATACCCGAGTGTTAGCACTGCACGATAGATAAGAAATCCTGGGTTCGATTTCCGGTAAAACCAATTTCGGAAACAAACTTTACTACATTAATGATCATAATACAGGACATTCCCTAGTTTAGCAATTGATATAGTCGTCGGATATACAAAAAAGTTAAAATGTTTTTTCTGTAATTTGCACATTTGCAGTTTACAGGAAACAAGTTACAGATAAAATTCCATACACGGTGTTTAATAAATATACCCCGAACTTTTAAAAGCTAAGTTTAACCGAATTAACGCTTTCACTCCGAATGTATTAACATAACAAGCAGCAAAATACTTATGAATATTTACACGTAATGTGTGTTATTAATGGTATGAGTGTTACCCTGTTTTTTGGTTAAAATGTGGAGAATTGCCTGATGGTTATCGGTTATCTTTTCAAGATTAACCTTAACCACATTAAGTGGTGAATTTTAACTATTTTTAGAGTTCATTTTATTTCTTAATTTAACGTTTACGGTTGCTAGGGGTTCCTTTAAAGAACTATCGAAATTATTATTAATATAATAGTTATTTGTTATGCAAGACTGTGAAGTTGTTGTTTGACGCGATAGCTTGTATTGAAACCTGAGGAAGTGAAGGAAGCTAAGATTTATATAATAGAATCCTGAGTGTAGCGAGGGTTTCAAGACACGAGACGCAAAACAACTTTGTTGCCGAGCGAAACACACAACTTTTCACCTCACTATAGCGAGGAAAATGGTAGATCAAAGAAACAGAAAGAAACAGTTGAACTATAAAACATCAGTTTTTTTTAATCAAAAGAAAAAGTTTATCTTCGGATGCGTTCTGAATTTGCACCTCATCAATTTTTATTCTTGCTTGTACTGTATTTTAGTTCTTCTACGAATTAAAATAATTTAATAAACACAATTAGTTAACATTGTCAATTTAATGTCGACAACAATAAGAATAAAATATACTAACTGATTTATATTACATAAATAAGTAATGTACGACAAATCGCGTAGTTGACGGTGTCATTATCTTTTTTTTCATCGAAAGAAAAAGGAAGATACACCATAGTAATTTTCCACGCTAGCGTGCAAAATACAATAAAAAACTGCTGTATTCAATAGGTATTTTACATATACAAGTGATTATTTTTATATCAACTGAACTAAATAGAACACGTATAGTATACAGTATACCATATACATTTTCCAAATGGCTCCAATTTCGTTCGTAAAAAAATAAATTCTGAAATAAAACCAGTGTGGCTCGACCCAAGCACGATGTATATTAATTAGTACGGGAAAAATTTAAATTTGAGATAGGATCCACTCTCAAATGCAATTGCAGAAACCATGAATATAATCTTCATACGATAAAAAGAGGCCTTTCGATCGTCCTGTTTGAAATTGTAACGTGTATTTTTGATTTAGAACATCCTCAATCTTTTTGTGGCCTACGTTGAGGTCAACCTTTCCATGTCCATCCACTTTTGTTGCTGTATTCAAGCCAACAACAACAATCTCTCTTGATGGTCAGTCCCACGTCTTTCTACATAAGTTTTGTTTACAGTGCCCCTTTCTATCAACCTCTTGATTATGCGGTCTCCTGATGGTTAGTCCCATATCATGCTACATAAGTTTTGTATTGTTTTCTCTTGATGGTCAAGCTCCAATTCTTTCTACGTTACTTTTGATTATAGTGACCCTCCCTACCTACCCTGATACGAGAAGGGCACTATTACCTGTGCGTGCACAGGAACTTTATAAGTCCAGGTTCTGACCCTAGATCAGCTAGTGTACAGGGTTGTCACAGACCTCTGACATTTGACTCCATCCGGTTCTTCGAGAGGCTAGTGCCTCGGGTGAGCCCCCCGGCTGCACGTACAGTACCTTCCTTATTTTCCAGGTAGATACCGGAGCTGTAGATACGCTCAGTTCCCGTTGCGCATTGTCGACTCTGAGTCCACTACCAAATCTCTTCATTGATAGCGGAGCTGTAAGACACGCTCACTTCCTGACGCCGAAAAAAAACCGACGTCTCTCGAGTTCCCAATAACCTAAGCGGCTGGAGGGACCGGAGGCTATCTAGCTTATGCTCTACTAGCTCTCCGGGCTAGTGCCGGAGATGCCAGTCGCAGTATCCTGCGACAATGTCCGGACATAGCTTCCAGCTTAAGGGGCAACTTACGTGACCCGCGCGTCTCCTCGCTTCAGGCCCTCAACTAGACCACTACTAAGACGCGCTAGCTGCTCACGAGACAGACGCCCCGGAACTCTCTCTCTTGATGGTGAAATGGAGATTTTGTAATTATAAATATTAGAGCTCCTTGTGAAAGAGTTTGTCCAGGGAGGTACTGCCTTCCCTATTTCTGCCGCCAAGCAGTATTGTCATCTTTACTGCGTTCTGGTTTTGAAGGGTAATTTTTGTTGATGAAATTACAGGCACATGGGAGTTGTCAACTTACATCCCTGTCATGGGAGCAGTGGCAGTGCTCCTCAGGTTGTGATTTAAATCACTGAGTGTCTGCAGCTGTTATGGACAGGCGTGCCGCTTACCACCAGGCGCACGACCTGTTTATCCTATTGCTTTGTATGATTAAAAAAAGATATATTTTAAAAAACACCGGAACCCATACATGTTATACCAAACCACGCTCTTAACATGTTACTTTTAAAGAATTACTAAACTTGTAGATAGCTAAAAGATGGATCAGATAGTATTAATTATTCCAAATATATTGTGTGAACTCGGGTAGGAAACGGTTATCGAGTGTGTAACGTTAATTATGACCAGATAGTTTCATTATTGTGTGATACTCGGGTTGTTAACTGTACGTTAGTGTAGGGTATAGCATAAATTAAAAAAACCCTCATAATTTTGTTGTGTAGTAAACAATTACAACGATAATTTTGTGTAGTCTACCTCTACCCACGCTTCCATCCATGTTCGCTCTGTAAATTTTTTGCCGTCAATCTACCAACATTCATTCTTTCTACATGACGCCATCGAAGCATCCCTCTCTCTATTCTTGTCACTACGTCATTCATACCACAACACTCTCTTACTATACTGTTCGGCATTCTATCTTTAAAACTAACACGGCACATATTACGCCCAGCTCTCATTTCTATAGCATTCACCCTACTTTCATGTTTTTTCTGCCACACTATGGTTGGGACCAGAAACTCCCGGGGAACAGCCAAACGCGCCTTCAACAAATATCTCAACAATCATATACAATACAATAATAATAATAATTCACGACCTCTATGCACACCGGTTTTCATGGTGTCGTCATCTCGGAGGTCCCGGGTTCAATCCGCGGCCAGGTCAATGTAGAAAAGTACTTTTCTGTATTGTCTGGGGTCTGGGCGTTTGTTTATGATTTCCATGACACAAGTGCTTTAGTTAATTTGGGACCTGAGCAACATATGTCAAGTTGTTTAATAATAATAACTGCCTCCGTAGCTGAACGGTTACCATGCTGCTTTGAGAGAGAGAGAGAGGTCTCAGGTACAATTCCCGGACCGGGAGAAATATTTGGATGGCCTATATTTATTTCTCCCGTGAGTCTGGGTGTAATTTGTGGTTGTCTATTTTGTGTCCATGGCACCAGCGATACAGAGTTTTCCTATTGCGAGGCAATGTGTGAGTGTGTGTGTTATAATGTGCAAGACAAGATAATTCCTTGCAAAGTGAGTACCAGAGCAATAAGTCAACACTCGGGCAGTATCCAGAACCCCAAAATCAATTTTGAAATGTTTTTTATAATACCAAGTGAAGGGACGAACATGTCGTGCGTCTGATGGTAAGCGATACGCCTGTCCATAACACCATAACAGTTGCAGTACCACTCAGAACTTTAAGTCGTTAAGATCTGGGGGGCACTGCCACTGCGCCTCTCACCGTGAGATATAATTTGACAAGTCCCATGTGTACGTAACTTCACCAGCACCCTTATTCTTCGAAACCGGAACATTTATTTGCGTTTTGAAATATATTAAAACGCAATTAAACAATTATGAATTATTTATATTTTAATTAATTTACAGACTATGATAACATTTATCGGTCCACACATAGATAGTTTTTTTAAATTACAAATTTGAACGCTATATCAATGACGTAAGGTAAAAATTTCAATAAAGAATTTTGCCAGTTAAAAAAATTAAGTTGAAAAAGCAACGTTTTTAAAATTCAACCTTAATGTCCTTAAGGATAATTTAAACTTTCTTCGAAAAGGACAAAGGACATTGACAAATTCGAGCAGGTGGTGTTGAACCATTAAAAAGAGTTTATTGCGGCCGGTCATTGATTATCGCAGCCATCTTGATGGCGCCATATTGTTTTTTTAATTTATTGCCTCAATTACGTCATGTTGCACTGAACGATATTACAGTTCACGATAATGTTTAACTTATGATCTGTTTTGCATAAAAATTGTTGTCAAGCAAAACAAAATTATAATTTTATGTCAATGTGTAGGTAGTAATTTATATGCTTAAGCCTTTTTTATGATGTGACAGGCTGAACAAGTCGTGCGTTTTGTGGTACTGTAAATGTACAGTACAACAAAATGCGGTATTAGAACTGCTAATGAGCAGTTAAACAAAAAGGATCCAATGCACATCCAGTCACTTTCGAGATACGGCAATTTGAAGTTTAAAAGTCTATAAATATTTACTTCTGACATCCCGGAATGATTAAAAAGCAAAACATCGAAACAAAATAGTAACATTTTTGCTCAAAATTAAAAACACTTCTATACCCTGCCGTTGTAAAGTGATAAATACTGTAATGGACATTTTTAGCGAAATCGAGTTATTAACAAATCTGGGATCAGCGAAACAAGATTTAGAACCCTCTCTAATCGGTTTTGATATCTTATTTAGTTTCATATTCATATTCATTCATTTATTTGCATTTCACATGGATGATAAACTTATACATGTGTTACCCTGTAAGGGTGTAGCAAAGTTACAATGCAATTCAAATACATTGCAAGTTTGAACGTAGTTAATTAGTTTACATAATTAATTATATTATAGATTCTATAATTATTAATAAACATAATTATTACACAATATTTTTCTCTTAAAATTAATTTAATTATTCTTTTTATAATTTTTACATTTTTATTACTATTACATTTAATTTAATTTCATTTATTGCAATTCACATTTTAATAAACTTAGATACATACATGTGATACCCTGTTAGGGCGTAGCATATATAGTTTCAGTTGTATTGTTAAGCAGAATCAGCGTAATTGGTATTTTTAGGTGACAATAAAACTTATAATGTCTTAGTTATGACAAGGAAGATAATAAAAAATGTAGAATTCCTTTTTTTTCCAATTATACACGAAACTTTTATCGAGTTCTTTAGGTTTTCGCGTTTGTTACATATAGGAAACGAAACTATTTTTCCGGATTTAAATCGCGTATATTTGTTTTTTTAAACAAACCAATGTTTCGAGCCCTTCACAACTTAATAAAATGTTAAATCCGGAAAAATAGTTTCATTTCCTACACGAAACATTTGTTTTATTTATTGTTGTAAATTTTTCAAATCGTTTTTATAAGGATTGTAATTTCCTTTTACTATTTTTAATCTTTTAGCAAAAAACAATTCACTAAGCAAACTACGTATAAGTGCTCTTACGCAGAAATCTCGTTAAATGAAATCCAATTCAGGATTAACCATGACGCTTTATAAAAGATGATATTGGGACCTCAAATGGTTATCTCTTTGAGTGCTAGATGGGGAGATCCCAGGTGCGACATCCGGCAGGATCAATTTAGAAAACGAATTTTTCTAAATTAGGGGTTCAGGGTAGTACCAATTGAACTAATTTCGTTACTACGACTCCCAAATAATAACATAGTCAAGAGCACATCACATTTTGTATTATAGAACGCGATACTTTTCGCGCTATATATACTTATAGATAGATTATTTTCTGTTTCATCGCATGTTATACCACGATACCAAAGGAATTCATTTTGCAGTTCGTCCAGAGAACTTAGTTACTGCTACCTTACCTATTTCTGCCGCCAAGCGGTAATGTGAGCATTAATACGTTCTGAAGGGTAACCTTCAGGGTAAGGGTCATGGTGAAATTACAGGCATATGGAATTGTCAACTCATGTTTCAGGGTGATAGGTGCAGTGACTGTTATGGTCAGGAGTGTCGTTTAGCACCAGGCGCACGACTTGTTCCTTCAAGAAACAATTATAAAGCAACCTTATAAATAACTGAAAAAACATGACAAAATTAAACGTCGTATCTTCGGTGACATCGGTTGCTAAGTAAAGGCAGACCATTTTTATAAAATCCCAAAATATCGAAATTTCCTTAAAAGTGCTTTAAAGTGGCACTACAACTGGTATGGACAGAAGGGACGCTTACCACCAGGCGAACGACTTGTTCGTCCCGTCATTTGGTGTCATAAAGAAAATTGTACTGATTTGGTCTGTATATAGCAAATTTTTTACTCCGAATGCATAGTGTAGGCAAATTTAATCGCGATAGTTCTTAAAGCTATGTTTAAGAGTCTACATACCTCTGTTCAAATTCAATTTTAACTCGTGCTAATACGGTTCATTCTGCTTGGTTGGAGCGGAAGAAAAACTGACATTATTTCAGAATTTATTTTTTTACAAACGAAGTTGAAGCCATTTGAAAAATGCGAAAAACGCGATATGCGCGTAATCTATGTGTTCTATTTAGCTTAGTTTAGTAAGGTACCTATTGAATACAGCGGTTTTCTTGTAAATTTTTGAGGTAAGTTGGTGTTTTTCTATCGTGAAAACGTTTAAGGGATCATGTTTTCACACCGTATACTAATCAGTGTACATCCTCAATTTTACTATATTGTTTTTTCAAAGAGTTTGATTCGACACTTTTATTGTTATGCAGAATCAACCAAAGCCATTTGAGCTTGCGTCGACTCTTCAGGTGTTTGAAGATCATCAACTCTTTTCTCAGTTGGTCTAAGGATCTCAGTCATGGAATGAATATTTCTTTTTCATTTGTCCGATCGACTTCGTTATACTAGACTTACTAGAGGAATCCGGTGACATTACAAAAATATGGTAATTTTGATCCGATACTTACACTAGGGCAAATGCAGACTATGCAACTCCTCAAACTTAAAAAAAACTTAGTAGAACCACAGAAGTATAATAAACTCGACGAGTTGTTAGCTTACGGAAGATGACTCCATTGAACTTTTTGAAATACAGTGATCGGGTTATAAATTTTAAACAAAGATTTCGTTTTCAATTTCATTTATTGCACCATTTAAAGTTTACAAAGATCTTAAAAAATAATCATAATTTAGTCCTTATTACTGTGATACCGTGCAAGGGCACAGCAAAAAACCCCAGAGCTTTCTAAAGCCCTGTATTTATAACATAATATTGAATGAACTTAATATTTGTCATCGAAGAATTCGTTCAAGCTGTAGTAGCGTTTTTGAATAAGAAAATTTTGAAGTTGTTTATTGATAATCTCAGTACAGAGTACTAAAAAACCGACCTCAAAAGTACGTGGAATTACGTCTATTTGCTAAGTTTTAATGAAATATCCTCTAGTTCGCCACTATACAGGACTTGACACTGGAGATAATAAAAAACAGTTCTCACTACTCAAAGTATATCGAGAGAAAAACGCATTGAATTGGAGAAATAGCAAAATCGACAATTAAAATAATTGCTCCTAAATTAGGCGCTATTTATAAAAATGAATCTTCATGCGGGACCACTATGGAAGTACCCCCTTTCCAACAAAAAAGAATCATGAAAATCGGTTCACAAATACCGGAGTTATCGCGTAACACACATACAAAAAAAAAAGAACATACAGTCGAATTGAGAACCTCCTCCTTTTTTGAAGTCGCTTAAAAATCTTAATTTTATCTGCACTTTTAATTTCATTGGGTTCGAGGATGGTATTTTTAATTTGTGTTCATTTCTATTATTGCATTTCAGACCAGGTCAGTGGTAAATAAAGATGATTTCAAACATAGTTGATATTATATAAGTAATGATGTTAATATCCTGTATTTGAAAAAGTAGGGTCTCCTTGAGACCGTTATTTAATGTTTGCAAGTATTCTCAAAGATAAAAAAATCGAATACTTAGAAAAAATTGACTTCGACTTCCTAGCATGCCAGACGCGTTGCCAACTAAGCCATAGAATGAACCAACGGACTTCATGAATCTTTCCAATGGGCTTGTTGGTCATCTTTGTTTTGGTTTTTAAGGTCTTTTTGCCGTAGCGCCATCTATGAGAAATCTACGAAAGTTTTTCTTCACTCAGCGAGGTACCTTTTACGGCTACCAGCCGTTGACTAGAGATGTCACTAGAAGATTTAAGTGATTTTTTTTCTGAGTGTTCGATTTTTGTTAACAAACTAATGCAGTAATTTCACAGAAAAAAATAAATATCATGGTATCAATATATCATGAAAATTCCTGACATTCAATAAAACTTAAATACAGTGATTGGGGTTTTATTAATTTTAATTTAATATGCTATTAGGTTTCCGTCTCATTATTCTAAGTGGCACATTGTCACAGTTCATCTTATACCAGTTTTAGCAAGCGCTATTTTTTACCAATTACCCCGCCTCATTATATTGTCACTGCCAACTGTCAACCCGTAATTAGCGCTGTTTAAAAAAAAGATTAAACACACATCTTTACTGTAATTGCTGTGTTTAGCACTTTTAATGAAATTTCAAAATTCAATTCTCGTTGAAAATTTTATAAAAACGGTCTTTTTTTATTAGCAATCGATGTCACTGGAAATCCGACGTTTAATTTTGTCACGTCTATTTTTTTGCTTATGAGGTATTGTTTACGTCAGTTATTTATATTATAATAATATAATATAACAATGCAGCACACTGTGTGTGTCACTCAGAGATTTAAATTGCAAAGATCTGAGGGCCAGTGCCACTGCGCCTGTCATCCCGAGATATAAAAGTTGACAAGTCTCATATTCCTGTAATCCATGCTGCAAAACAAGAAAGTAGTAATATGCTCGCATTACTGCTTGGCGGCAGAAATAGGTAAAGTGGCAGTACTTCCTTGGGCGAACTCTTTCACAAGGAGCTTTATTTCTATTGTTTAAAGATTATATAATAGTAATTGTACGAGAACAGCCAAATATAAGAACTCATAAAATAATTACAGCAAATGTCTTTTTTACCTAGAACGGAAAACGTTTTGTTGTTTCGTTTTTGGTTCCAATCTTGTAAGTGTTTGTTTTTTTCTAAGAAAACTTCCGGACTTGCAGATTAACTAACATAGGTACCCAGCAAGATGTACATGGATTTTGGAATTAGTAGAGGCGAAGCTGCGGAACCTTGAACACTGCCGTAGAGCTGTCTGCTTATCGGTATTTTACGGGATACATCACGGAGAGTGTGCGATGGAATAACACGATTTAATTCCGCCTTCTCCTTTCCATCGTCGGGGAACTAGACGTAGGCTTAGGTTCCACTCGTATGTTGTGGATATTCCAAAGATTTATTTGGCGAACGGCTATGGAGTGGAATTCTCTGCCTGTAGACTTGTTCCCTGAACGTTATAACTTGGATCTAATCAAGGTCCTCCATTGTCGACCTCTTCGATTCTTTTCATCAGGTGAGATGGAGGTCTAATGCGCCCTTACATTTATATAAAAAAGGTAATGTTGATATACGGATGATAACCGATGGAGACAGATGATTGGTAGGACGAAATGGAGCTAGAGTCCACAGCAGTGGGGAAGCGATTGAGATTGTTTAAAAAAAATATTACTATGTTTAAACCTCTCATTCTCGTGTTTCAAACCCATCATTCCCCAAACAAGCTAACTAATGATATACCCTGCAAAACAAGGTGGAGGATGAATTAAGGACTCAGCGCCCCGACAGCCCACACAGAAGCAAATCATTGCCAATTTGTAAAAGCACGTAAATGAGAGTTGTTTTTATTGTTGTGGTTCTGTAGAAACCGTCTTGTGCTGAGGTTCTCATTGGGTAGAACATTTTCGCCCTTACAACAAATGATCGTAGTTTGTATCATTAAAAAACATAACAGGATCTTCACCAAGTTCTAGATGCTTTGTCCTTGGGTGTTGGTTTCTTTGGAGTTCTTTTTAACCGACTTCAAAAAAGGAGGTGGTTCGCAATTCGATTATATGTCTTTTTTGGTATGTTATGCGATAATTTGTGAACCGATTTTGATGATCCTTTTTTGTTGGAAAGGGATTACCTCAGTAGTAGTCTCATTTAAATTTAAAGAAAATATTCCACCTTTAAAAGTGACTAACTAGGACATGAATCCGGTTTCGCGCACTTTTCCTTAACCGATTTCAATTAAACTTGGCAAATAGATGTAATTCCACAAATTTTTGTCAGTTTTTTAGTACCATAATATTTGACTGAAAAAATAGTTATTATTCAAAATTTCATATTCTATGTATAATATATTGTAATGGACGTCAATGACCGAATATAAACCGTAACACCGAGATTTGTGCAAACGTAAAGATTCCAGATTGTTAAAATCCCTCTGTCTTTATCTTTTACCAATAACAATGCTATTCTTAAAATATATCTCCTGTTAAGATGTATCACTTTTAGCACCCTTCATCTTTTCAAAGTCCAGTGGGCCCCTAAAACAAAAGAAAGTGGTGAAGTCGTAAAACTGAATTAATTATCTCGTCAACAGGTGCAGAAATAACTTGGTTGCGACTGTTGCCGACTGTAATGTCTGATTCCATCTCCTGTGGGAGTTTTAACGAATTCGCCCTTTGATTTATGAATCTTTTAAGTAATGGATGGGCTGTCTGTTTATTTACGTGTGTTATAATATGGTTATTATTATTTAGTTTTAGTTTATTTCATGCAATTAATTTGAAAAGAACGTTTTTGTATTATGTGGTTCACAAACGATTACGACGTGTGTGGATTTCCTATCAAGTTCTCGGATTCCAAGAAACTTGAAAAAGTTACTTTATTTATCCGACTTCAAAAAAAATAGGAGGTTCTCAATTCGACTGCACTTTTTAGTATTTTCGGCATTTGTGAACCGATTTTGATAATTATTATTTTGTTGGAAAGAGGTTACTTTAGTATTGGTTCAATTTTAAGGGAACATTCCACCTCAAAGGGTGGCAAACTAGGAAGTGAATCGTCTTTTTTCGAATTTGTTGTTCTTTATTCGAATTGGCAAATAGATGTAATTCCACGAAATTTTGTGATCGGTTTTATTATATAAAAAGTTACAATTATTTTAATCTAACTCGCGTATATTTTGTATCTATGTCACCGGAAACTTTGGTATCTGAAACGTTGGTTTGTTTGAAAAGACAAATATACGCGATCTAGATAAAAAAACATGTTTCATTTCTGTTTTAATTGGTATTATTTCACAATCTCAGTTTCCTAACGGTTTACATTGAGGGCGCTGGTGCGGAGGTCCTTTCGATTCCCGGTAGGACCATAATGGGAAAAGAACTTTACCTTAAATGGTTCTGAAAAGTCTTACTAGTACAGGGAATTCCCTAGTTTGAGACCATGCAATTGGCATGGTTTTTTGGCACATATCATTGTTACATTATTCTGAGAAGTTGTTTAGAGCCTATGAACACGGCGTGTTTTTTACGCGCAAACGCATTTTAACGTGATTCTAACGAGAATCGCAACTAGTAAACATTTACACGCGTTTACAAATTTAGGCCACAAATTCGGAACGGTGGTGGTCCAGTGGGGTGTTGAAGGTTTGCGTGTACATTGTGCGCAAGCGTGTGTGTAGTGTTAGATACATCCGCACACAAGACACACACCTTGTCACAAGACCACAAGCTGAAGGCAAAGCCTCGTGGCGAATTTGTGGCTGCAGCTCTTCGGCGCCGTGAACGCTTCGGGGCGTCGTCGAAAATACGCCGTATGCAAGGGCTCTTACGGCCACAACGCTGTCGAAATGACTCGCAACTTTGTGATTGGACAAAGCCCACCATGGCCCTATCAGCCTTCTTCGTTATACGGGCCGAAACAAAGTACATATAAATATATTTCTACGACTCTTGACCCTAATGCAACTCGCCCCCGTCTCCGTACACGACACAATTACGCCTTCTGTGTCCGCCGAAAGGTTGCAACGGCCTCTCTTCGTCTTCTCTAGCCTACTCCGATGATCATGCCATTTACGTGCGAAATCCCATAGCCACTTGAAATTTTCCTCCGAGCCTACAAGATCGCGATAGTGGACCGGACGCACTTCGAGGACTTTGATACCGTCTAATTATTATTATATATAATATATATAAGGTATTCCTTACGCTTCTTCCCGTGCAGGGGGCACCCAGAGACCGCGGAGTACGTCTTCAACTTCAGTAACAGGACCCCACGTCGAAAAAATTCAAGCTGTGGCAAAATGCCTGAAACAGCCATTGCTATTGGACAGCCCCATACTTTTCTTCACTAGTTTTGATTATAGGGACCCTCCCTACCGACCCTTAGGGTATAAGAGAAGGGTACTATAACCTGTGCGCGCACAGAAACCTTACAAGTTCAGGTTCTGACCCCAGATCAGCCAGTGCACAGGGTTGCCACAGACCTCTGCCACTTGACTTCGTCCGGTTCTCGAGAGGCTAGTGCCTCGGGTGGCCGCTCCGGTTGCACGTACAGTACCCTCTCTATTAGATAGATACTGGAGCTGTAAGCATGCTCACTTCCCGTTGCGCATTGCACAACTAGCGGTTGCCACCGCTAAGTCGTCGACTCTAAAGTCCACTACCAAATCTCCTTGGTGGCGGGGCTGTAAGGCATGCTCACTTCCCGACGCCGAGAAACGTCGTCTCTCCAGTTTCCAATAACCTAAGTAGCTGGACGGACCGGAGAATATCCGCTACTAGGTCTCTGGGCTAGTGCCGGAGATGCCAGTCGCAGTGTCCTGCGACAATATCCGGACATAGCTTCCAAATTAAAGGGCAACTCACGTGTCCCGCGCGTTTCTTCGCTTCAGGCCCTCAACTAGATAGCTAATGAGGCGTACTAGCTGCGCACGAGACAGACACTCCAGGCACATGCAACTGGAGCAATCAAACATGTCCGTCTCTGAGCTCACCACAAATCCCAGCGAGTCCATACCCAAGTCCGGGTCCACCGAAGCCGCCCGTGAAGGTATTGCGTCTGGACGCTCGCTGTACCCTGGTCTTGTCGTCGAGTCCGTAGTCTCTGTGGAAATCTCTATCTCTCGGGTCGGTAGATAGGCACATTTGCGGCCGGACAGTTGAGTGAGATGCAGTAAGCGATTCAATACAAGACAGTGCGCCACTGAAATCGTAGTTAATAAATAAATAAATTTATTTCGCCATAGTTTGGGGGTTTTATTCCATAATCGCCTAAATGTACTCGACTCTTATTCATTTCGATAGTCAACAAAAAGCAAAAGAAATAAATTTTAAGTGTAGTAGGCATAAACATAGACATACTTTTTAACCGACTTTAAAAAAGGAGGAGGTTCTCAATTCGACTGTATGTTTTTTTTGTTGTATGTGTGTTACGCGATAACTCCGGCATTTGTGAACCGATTCTTTTTTTATAAATAGCGCCTAACTTTAATTTAGGAGCAATTACTTTAATGCTTGATTTTGCTATTTCTTCAACTCAAGACGTTTTTCTCTCGATATACTTTGAGTAGTTTCGTAGTGAGAACCTATTTTTATTGTCTCCAGTGTCAAGTCCTGTATAGTGGCGAACTAGGGGATATTTCAATAAAACTTAGCAAATAGACGTAATTCCACGTACTTCTGAGGTCGGTTTTTTTAGTACTCAGTTCTGAGATTATATTGGCACAATACAACAACATAAAACCACGCAAAAAACAGTTTACGTAGACAAATAATTATTTGACATATAATTACAATTAAAATTAAAGTAAACATACTAAGTAGATTGTCTGGTATGGTCTGTGTTGCAGCGTCATGCCAACACGGGATTTAACTCAGCAATTGCTGCAGTAACATACCACAGCGCTGGTTTTCAGTAAGCCCGTAGAGCTCGATGCCAGCAATAAACGCAAAATTAAAAATATATAAATATTAGTACTATATGGTATCTGAAGCTTGTATATTAAAAAAGAAAAAGAAAAACAGGGTCACGGGGGCGTGACAGACATTTAAACAAGAAATCGTGAAATATATCTAGATTGTTGATATTAATGATGATCGTACATCCATATGTCTCGAGGAACTGGCAAGTTGCGACCCGCTACTGTCCAGGGAACTGGCGTCGAACAAGCAAAAAAAGTGTACTTTTTCTTTTGAATTACAATCATTTATCGTTTGTATTGCATGAAATTGGTGTCATTGAACCTGAACACACAGACAGGGACTGCACCTTGAGTTCTTTGTCATATATGTTAGTCATAATAATGACTAATAAACGAGCGTTGTTTAAATTTCTTTTGTTTTGCAAAACCATTGTGTAAACATGTTGTTTTTAATCATCAAGAATACATTAAACTTGAACTTAAGAGGAAATTTTGACGAAAAAAAAGGTAAATTCAAATTCAAAATTAGTTTATTCGTTGTAAATAGGGTACATTATAAATATGTTGATGGTAACATATAATTACAAAATAATCCTGATCAGTTAAAAAAAAACCAAAAAAATTAGTCATAAACGTGCATTATTGAGATTTTTTGTGAAATAACTCCAATAGTTTTGTTGTGATTACACGAACATAGAAAAAAATTCTTCGACCATGCTGCACGTAGCATTGCTCTTACCAACTGAGATACAGGTCAAGTTACTGAGGTATCGCAATTCTCCTACGTGCTTTTGTTATAAATTTTCTACTGGCTTTCGGCGTTCGTCGCCGCTAGTGACATCTAACGCCATACATTTTTCTGAATTTGATATTTCTTTCGATCTATTACGGCTCGGCATTGTTTGCTGTAGCTGGTAGACAGTAATTACTGATTAGAGCTGTTTATAGCTTCAACAGTTCACAAGTTATATAATAAGTAATGTTAGCATTACTCCGTTTCGGTTTTGAAGGGTAAGGTGCTGGTGAAATTACAGGCACATGAGAGACTTATCAACTTATGTCTCAGGGTGACGGGCGCAATGGCATCGCCAGTCAGATCTTTGTTCTTTTGCACAACTAGTTCGTTCCGTCAATTGATATCTTATGTTATATGAAAAAAAAAAAATTGCTGATTAGAGTGTTCTTCATAGCTCCAATTACTACACAATTTATATAATGAGTCATGTAAGGGTGCTGTGAAATTGCAGGTATGTGAGACTTTTCAACGTATGTCTTAAGGTGACGGTTCAGTGGTCGTGCTCCTGACATCTTTGCGATTTAAAGTTCTTAACGGAACTGCAACTGTTATGGACAGACGTACAACTTCTTCCTCCTGTCACTTAGTATCGTAAAAAAAAACAAAAAATTCTCGTAATACATTCTTTTCTTTTGTAAATTAAACTTTTTGTAAATAAAATTAAGACGTATTTACAAAAAAAAACACATTTTGTTTTTTTTTTGTAAATACACAAAAAAAAACAATAAATAAAATTAAGACGTATTTACAAAAAAACCAACAAAATGTGTTAATTTTTGATATCCCACACAGATACGTAATGTATTATAGAGTGATTTTTTTTTATACCCAGTCGACTCCATTCTCCTTCGTAACTTCATGTTGGACAAAAAGAACAGTCTCGATTTTTTTTGTCTCAATTTACCGTGGCCCTGCATTCTGTCTCTGGCAGACAGTAATTACTGATTAGACAGTTCCTGATTGCTGATAATTGTACAATTTGTATTCCGTTTCTTATTTTCTGCGTTATTAGAATTCGTGTAGGTGTTTATTGGTTTTTAGAAAATGTAGATTATAATAAACTGTTTAATTTGTCGGAAAATTTGGTATTTTACTGGTCCAGTTAAACAAAAACGATGTGTTCACTAGCAACATAAATAAACAAAGACTAAGTTATGAAATCATAGATTATAAAAACAGATTTTCAAGGAATTAGTGATTTCTATTTTTATTTCTATTTTCAATAATATTGAGACATATAAATTTTTTTTAATAAAAATAAATTACCACAAAAGTTTGTGGAATTTTTTATCAATTTGCCAAGATTTATTGAAATCGGTTAACGAAAAGTAAGTGAGATCCAATAAATCGGATTCGTCATCAAATTAGGGGTAATTTGCCACCTTAAAGAGGAAAATTTTCTTCAAATTTTAATGGGACCTGTACTACAGCACCTCCTTTCCAATAAAAACAATTCTTCGAAATCGGTACACAAACGTCGGAGTTATGTGAGGTAACATAAAAAAAATACAGTCGAATTGAAAGCCTTTGCCTTGTTTTGAAGTCGTTTAAGAAGAATATATTTAATTAACGTATTTTTCCAAACACCAAATGTTTTTTTTTGCTAATGCACCATAAATAATAACTATCTAAACACTAAATTAGGTAAATACATTTTATTTTTACTTACTATATTATGGGATATTAATAATGAAATATAAGTGGTCAGGATAACGTTCAGTATATATTTAAAGCAAATATATATTCATTTTTGTTACAACGGAAGGAGTGTCCGTGTAAAGGCTAATACGAAAACGGGGCTAAGTGACAAAAGAATTTTTTGAGACGTCATAAAAAACCATATAGCCAGTTTTAGAATACGGAAATTGTTTATTGATATTTGAGCCATGCATCGTTAGGGTAAGTTCCAATAAGTGTTCGACTTACGTTAACTAATTTCAACTGTTTCTGAAAGGGAATTTTGTGCTCTATTTTATGCTATTTAAAAAATATATTTACCATTTCTTACTTAATCGCGTTTTTGTTAGTGGACGGCAGAATAGCGCAGGATAGACAGCGTGAAATAGGCGCGTGTGGGAGTGAGCGATTACGAGCGCAACACACGCGCGGTCTATCGCGCACGATTGCTATATCACGCGCGATAAAATGTCTGCGTTAAGCCTACTATTGACGCAATGAGCGATATTTTTAATAGTAAACTAATTACTGACTATCACCAACAGAATGCGGTATATGCAGGTGCATGGTAAATCGAAATAAAAGTAGAATCGTTTTTTACGTCTAATTCACGTTTTTTGTCATTACTGCAAGGTACAAGGTCATGAGCTCGTCAAGCTTAGATAAGAACGAGTGTCAAGTTTGATGTCCAGTTGACAAACCTAGATGTCAAAATAACATTAAAAAAACTGGTACGTAGGTAGTCGGTTACTAACACCGGAACAATTTTATTAACCTTATCCAGTAGGTTTTTTTTTGTCATCAGGGGTAACCTATCACAAACTCGAATTTTTTTTCCGAAATAACATTTGTTCGAATTTTTATTACACCGAAAATGGAATTATAACGAAACAGTTGTTCTTTCAAGATTATGTTGGATGTTTATCGCAAAGACACGATTAGGTTCGGTTAGGCTAGGTTAAGTTCCCCCCCGAAGGGGTTCCCGCCTTGTCGTGGCGGGGGGGCTCTAGTAGCCGTGGTCGATTTCATCCCACGGTGAAGCTAAGAGGAACCCACGGGGCCGGCCGATGGTGCTAGGCTGGCCCGAGGAGGAGGGCGTTCCGCGCGGGGCTCCTTTGGCCAGCGGGAGATCGCGCGGATTCGCGAGGAGGAGGGTCGCGGGGGGAGAGACGTGTCGGTGTATTGTTGCCGCTCGTCCTGTCCTCCGCGACCCTAGCGGGGCTGCACCGCTTTCAATGATGCAGTGGCGGCGGGGCCGCGGAGGAAGAGACGTGTCGGTGTGTCGTTGCCGCTTGTCCTGTCCTCCGCGGCCGAATGTGGGCGGTTGGCCCGTGGTGGGCGCTCCAAGGGACTCTCTTCGGAGAGTCCGCGCGGAAGCGCGTTAGGTGTTGCGGCGGAGCCTGTCATCAGATCCGCCGCGGGGGCTGGGGGAGCAGCCACTGAACTTCACAGTTGAGTGGATGCTGTCCTGGCCCCCCATGGCCCCTGGGTAGCGGACTCGGGGGAGTTCGTTGACCAGCATAAAGGGGCCCGGGATGGAAGGCTCGCCTGGTGTTCGGCGAGCCTCACATTCGGAGTCGGGGGACCGATGTGTCTCCCTTCTCGAGGAGGGGCTGCGCAGGGCGCGGCCAGCCGCTGGTGGGGGCGCGGACGAGTGCAACAGCGTACCCGTACCCCCACCTACAGCGGAGAGGAGGAACACTCCGGGGGTTTAGTGCGGTCGGGCTGCTCCCCTTCAGGGTTCAGCCCAGTCCCACATAAACCCGGCTCTGCCCCCGCGGGGCCGGGGTATCTGTAAGCAGATTCCCCCGAATTACCAAAAAAGAAAAAAGGCTAGGTTAAGTTGAGTTTAAAAGAAAAAACATTTTCCTCTCAAAATTACTTTCGAGGTTATGAAAATTCGAACAAACGTTATTTCTGGGAAACGTCATTTCGGACTACTGATAGGTAACCGTCATCAGGTATTACAAATGTATTTATATTTTTATTACAGATCTAATCAACAATGGCTGGACCTCGTCAAAATTTTTGATTTTATTTGATTTGATGTTCGCAATTTTGAAAACGTCCAGAAGAAGAAAGTTTGCTGATTCCAGCTGGAACGGAAATGAGCCAAGATCTGCATTAGGTATTGGTTGTGTATGTGTATTGTGGATATTGGTTTTGTAGGTAAGTGACCTAAACCTAAATAAGTTTTCATGAATTTCGATAAAATGTTAAATTACAATATTTCGCATAAAATATTTTATAGTCAACCGCTGTTCGCGCATACCCTTTTACGTACAGTCGGCCATAAAACTGATTTATGTGACATGTTCTTACTTCGCAGGGCGGGTGACTTCCGGTTATGGCCGTGCCGCACTTCCGGTACCCAGTTTCCGGCGTTTTTCTCTGTGAAAATAAGATTGTATATAGATTTTTTTATACGTTGAAGACTCTTTATTTATTTACGTCTTTCATTACATATTGCTTACGTGCAAATATTTATAATTACTTCTTATTAATGCGAATATCGAACAAACATAAAGAAAAGTTCCTTTGATCGGATAGGACTCTATCCAGTGTCAGTTGTTTCAACGTAGTGACAATGGTATGTTGTCAATATTGTCGTCCACTAACTGAAACGAGGCTAAGTGATAAATGGTCAAATATCCGTTTTATATAGCAAAAGATAGAGCACAAAATTCTCTTTTGAAAACTGTTAAAATTAGTTGTTAGAATACGATGCATAGCTGAAATATCATTAAACAATTTAAATATTCTAAAACAATATTGAAAAAAACAGATAGCTGTCAACCACATTTTAAAAATTTGAAAATACTGACTTTACCATGCTTATATATATTTGAAATTTCACTTTTCGTAAAGCGTCATCTTCATTTATTTGAATTCGTCACACGAGCCCGCCGTTCTCATCAACTGAAAAGTAGATCATGTAAAACTGCTCTACTTCAAAAGAGTGTAATAGTGAGTAAGCTACGAAGGTTTATAACAAACTTCCACTTGAAATTAGGAATTGCAACGATTGTGCAGAATTTAAGAAATTATTATTTAATTACCTAAATGATTGGACATTCTATAATATTGAAGATTTCTTATAAAATTTACATTTCATATTATTAAATTTGTTATTGATTATTTTACTATTGTTATTATGTTTCATTAGTAATAGGTTGCATTAATTGGACTGCATGATTATAATATTATTACAAATTATTGCATGAGAATTACTAAAATTAAGAAAACTTTGTATGCCATAAGGCGGATCACAGTGATTCAAAATTCATTCTTGTAACAACTTTATAACCTGTGTATCACAAAGAAATAAATGATTTGATTTGATTTGATTTGAAAACTGGGTTATGGTTTTTTATGATATCTCAAAAAAATATTTTGCCGCGTTTTCATTAGCGAAAGATCAAGAGCGACAGCGGAGTGTACATATTAATTCTGCAATGCATGTTGGTTGAGCCTTGGCCAACGCTAGCGTAGCGTAAATTGATACACGACTAGTATACACGTTTGACAAGTTTGAAGAAGAGCCAATGCACAGGGCCAATGTGTGCACGTTGGGCGTTGTCAGTTTTCATTCTGCATTGAAATTAATTATAATAATAATATAACAATAAGGTATTTATTTCCAAGCGATAGTTCACTGCTAAACATTATATCTAGAGGTTAAAATATTACAAGATTGATTCCCTGTGACATGAGAGCCAATACCAACGTTTGAACAATCTATTTGCCTCGCTTTGCCATAGCCTAACTGGCCGAGTGAAGAGCGCCAACGTATGTAAAACTCTTTTAGAGTACAGCAGCAGTAGAGCTCCTTGTGAAAGAGTTCGTCCAGGGTAGTACTGCCGCGTTACCTATTTCTGCCTGTCATGTTAATGTCAGCATTACTGTGTTTCGGTTTTGCAGGGTTAAGGGTGCTGGTGAAATTACAAGGGAGACAGGCGTTGTGGCAGTTCCCCTCAGTTCTATGCGATTTAAGCCTTTGAGTGGCACTGTAACTGTTATGGACAGGCGTGTAACTTACCATCAGGCGCACAACTTGTTTGTCCCAATTCGCTGTCGTTCGTGACCACTCATCGACTTAAAAAAAGAAGGTTCTCAATTCGAATATATTCTTTTTTTTGTGTGTATGTTACGCGATAACTCCGGTGTTTGTGAACCGATTTTCATGATTCTTTTTTTGTTGGAAAGGGGGTACGTCCATAGTGGTTCCATTTCATTTTGAAGAAAATCATCCACCTCGAAGGGTGGCTGTTCACGGATGATTTTTATAAATAGCGCCTAACTTTAATTTAGGAGCAATTACTTTAATGGTTGATTATGCTATTTCTCCAATTCAAGGCGTTTTTATCTCAATATACTTTGTGTAGTGTCGTAGTGAGAACCTATTTTTATTATCTCCAGTGTCAAGTCCTGTATAGTGGCGAACTAGGGAATGTTTCAATAAAACTTAGCAAATAGACGTAATTCCACATACTTTTGAGGTCGGTTTTTTAGTACTCTGTACTGAGATTATTATAATATCAAGTTATGGGACGAAGAAATCGCGCTATGAGCTTTAAATCGTAAATATTAGAGGGGCACTGCCACTGCGCCCAATGCATCACAATGAGACATAAGTTGACAAGTTTTATGTGCCTGTAAATTCACCAGCTCCCTTAACCCTTCAAAACCGGAACACAGTAATACTGACATTACTGCTTGGCGGTAGAAATAGGTAAGGCGGCAGTACTACCCTGGACGAACTCTTTCACAAGGCAATCACTACTGTAAGTTGTTACGTAAAAGAGAATAATATGTGTGGTGTGTTGTATACGATTTGCACAGTGAAGATGTAATATGATATCCAAAAAATGTTCGCTGGTTCAATAACAAACCGTAAAAAGACTAATATATACAATATTGCCTCCTTTTTTCGCTACGTTACAGCTTTGGCGACCGAATTTATGACTCGCGTTTATACAATTTATGGTTTCAAGAATATGACGACAGGGGGCGTTGTTCCCTAGGATGTCCCCTTCTTTAGGGAATTGACTATACAAAACTCATATGGATCAACGTAGACTGGTAGTTTTAAGAAACCCAATGCAACGTGTCAGACAAATTGAGCCGTCAATAAGCGTACGCCGAGGAGTTCAGGGAGTGTCCGCTTAATTTGATGATGTTTTGATTTATCGAGTTTACTAGTTTATAGAGAGCCACATGCATTAAGAAATAATAAAATATGATATTTCTTGAGTGTTGGGAGAGATCATATTAAATTATACGTTTGGAATCATTAAAACAAATTCAAAGTTAAGAACAAAATTAAAGTGGCCTGTATACGAGACATTTGAAGTCACAGCCATCGGGCACGAAGTTACAACGGTTTTCCTTTTGAAAAGGTCAATTTCTGGTTTAAGATGAGCTCTACCTGCACTGTATTTAAGGGGTACCGAAACTTAATTAACTTGACGTGAAATATATTCTAACGCAATTTCAGAAAGTTATTATGAAAGTGTTAATTGAAATGAATAAATTATTATGAAGATATTAAGAAATTAAGAGAGCGCCGATAGCCCAGTGGGAGAAGGCTTGGTAATTGTGAGGGTGGTGATTCAGATTCCTTTAGGAGCATGTATGTATGACTTCAATTTCTAAGTTACATACATTTGAGAATGTATAATAGCAACTCTCACTGAAGATGAAAGAAAATCTGAATCCTGCATATGAAAGATTGTCCATAACCCTCGGAAACAGTGTACGTAAAGTCACCAATCCGTATTAGGTCACTGGCAGGTTAAGATCTAAACAATCTTCGTATAGGAGACCCTATAAGAAAGAGACATGGAGTGCACGAAAGACAGAGACTCCACTGCTCGATGTTTTACGTTACTATCGAGTTTCCGAATAGACTCGAGTTCGACATTAGTGCTCGAGTCCATTTATGTACGACACGAGCTCGAGTCTGGTAAGTACCTACTGAACGGTGTATAGTAATATAATTAATATTCAATAATAATAATAACAATAAGGCGCAAACACTCACAGCCCCGCACTAGGGAAATCCTGCAGCACGGGTGCCATGGGCACTCACATAGATAACCATAAATTACGCCCAAACTCACGAGAGAAATAAATGCAGGCCGTACAAATATTTCTCCCGGTCCGGGAAGCGAACCCGAGACCACTGCGTGGCAGTCCGGCATGGTAACCGTTCGGCCACAGAGGTAGTTAAATATCTTTTTGTTTTTTTTATAAATCACCATTTTGGGTTTTTCTTTTTCTTTTAATTCGTGTGCAATGTAGCTGTTCAGTAAAACTAAACTCTACGTGTACTCGAGACTTTGCAGATTCGAGTCCGTATGACTTGAGTTCTTTTTAGATTCGATTTCGTGCTATGATTCGTGAGTGTTTTAGGTCACCGGGCCCTGCAAAATTGAGTCGAGTTTATAAATGTAGACCCTCGGACTGGAGTTTTTTACAACACTACTATATACCATTCCTTTCCTGTATGCAGCCTGGACTACAATCGGCAAGTACCCTACGCCGATTGACAAATCCTTGGCAATGATTGTAGTGTATATAAAGAAGAATAGAAGACCTGTGTCCAGCGTATGGTCATTTAATAGGTTGTAGATTAAAGAAGTAGAAATCCTTTACATTGTATTTACCTCATGTGTCATAAAAGTCACGCAAGGCTCAATTATTACAACAAGAGTGCTATAGAGGAGTCAAAAAATATTGTTGCCTGATTTGATACAAATCAGTCATTGTGGGTAGGACACATTCGTTCAATCAATTTCAGAATTATTCTTTACTCCACTTTAGAATAATATCAACGTTAATATACTCGGATACTTAAATAATAAACATTGCCAGAGAAATTAGGTCGTGAACAACCCAAAAATGTCCGATTAATATTTCTGTTATAGAGCAAGTATTATAGAGTATGCCATTGATACGAGAAGAAGTACAATTATTTTAATTGAATAGCAAATAGTTCAAGTTGAGGAGCCAGGAAGCGTATATATTTTAATTTAGTTAGATTCATAAGACCTCGAAAACTTTTGTTGTTTTTTTTGTCATTACCTTCTATTAAAGCTCATACATGTGTTGGTAATGATTGTATGTGGTAATGATCGGACTGGTGTGTTCGTGCGAAACTATAGTCAGAACTGTTACTGTGGATCTTGGCATTGTTTTGGTTAGAGAGTTACTTAACTTTCACCGCCACATAACTCTCATTTCTGGGTGTGTAAGAAAAACGGCATATATATTAAGATTGTAATTTTTGAGTTTATTGAATGTCACTATGTTTGGACCACCATGATATTCAATTGATTTTGTGAAATTACTCCACTAGTTTGTTATCATTATGAATACAAAGATCAAACACTAAGAAAAAAATCCTTCGATCCGGTTGGATTTGAACCAACGTTACGTCTTCCTGCCAGATGCTATGCCAGTCTTCTACAGATTTTGTCATTTAAGTTTTTTTTTATGACGGGACGAACAAGTCGTATGCCTGGTGGTAAGCGGCGCGCCTGTCCATAGCAGTTGCAGTGCCATTAAGGGCATTAAATCGCAAAGGTCTAAGGAGTACTGCCACAGCGCTCGTCACCCTGAGACATAAGATGACAAGTCACATGTGCCTGTAGTTACACCAGAAAGCTCGGACCGGTACCGGATCCGAGAAAATTACGAATATCGCTTGTGCACCTAGAGATAAAAATTATTCATTAAAAATCAGTCATTTCCCGGAAGTGGGTCCGGCATTTATAGATTTATATAGTCTCGGATTCATTGCGCGAATGCGCTTTATTTTCAAAATCGGAACGCAATAATGTTCACTTTACTGTTTGGCGGCAGAGATATGTAGGCATCGAGTATATAACCAGAAATAGAGACGAAGTAAGGGCCATATATTCCTGGTAACACATTAGCGATACAGCCCTTATAAATATCAACTCTCGTTTGCACTGAAATATAGACAGGCCAACTACTGACCCGTATGTACGTCTCCGTATATTCCAAAAAATATTCTGTATTTATTGTAATAAAGATAATATCTTTTCATTCTATTTCATTCGGTGGTGTGGGAAAAACAGCAAAATATCTAATAACAAAACAAATAATATAATATTAAATATGTAATTTTGCAATTTTCGTCCATTATAGAAAAGCTCAAGTTAACTGGTCGATTTGAAGTAAAAAATTGACGACACCCGTCAATTGTTTCGAATTCGGGCTGGCCAATCGGAGCGCAGTTGTCACAGTAATGTTATAGCAGAATAGTTTTCAAACAAATTAAACGACATTTCGTCTCTATTTCTGGTTATATACTCGATGTATGTAGGTAAGGCTAGTGGTAAAAACTTCCCTGGGCGAACTCTTTCACAAGGAGATCTATTGACATAAAACACGTGTTTGTACTGAATAATTTTAATCTAAATTTGTGGAACAAAATAAGTTTATTATTATTACTAACGCTGTAAGATTCTATTTCTATATAATATATTGTTTGTGTTCACGTTAAAGGGAACATCTCAATGACGTGGTGGAGGGTACCTACTAATGGTGGGTATCTGTATAAAGAAAGTATTTTTTAAGTAAGTATGTTTTACACCAAAAGCTATAGAAGCGGATATAGCTGAGCAATAGTCTACGCTTGAAAAAACCTTGGCTGATAGCTGATAGAGAAAAACTTTCATATATTTCTCACAGATGGCGCTACGGCAAAAAAGTTGGTAAATTCCGAAACACAGATCTGCAACAAACACATGGAAAAAATCGTGAGATCCGTTGGTATGTTTCGTGGCTTAGTTGTCATAGCATCTGCCACGGTTTGCTGGGAGACGTTGGTTCGAGTTGAATAGGATCGCAGTGAATTATTTCTAAGTGTTTGATCTTTATTTTACAATTACAACAGACTACGAGTAAGTAGTGGAGTTTTACAAAAATATAATTGAATTTCAAATGATTTGCACTTTGTAGTTCCTTGACAATAAACTAATAAATAAAAATCTCTATCTACTTGTTTGTTCTCACCTTAAATTTACCTGCATTTTTCACAGGTAAGCGTAAACATCAAATATTTGAGCTTGAATAACTTTTTTCTTTATATCTAGTTGTGTTAAATTTATTTATTGATGTACTTAGAGAAGATTGCTTATAATTACTTTTTTTTTAATTTGACAGACGTGACACCTTTGAAATCCTTCACGGGTTTCATTATTATAAGATTTGCAACAAGCACATAGAATAGTTCGTTGGGTCTGCTGGTTCGTTCCGTAGCTTAGTTGGGAGAGCGTTGGCCCGGTATGCTGAAGACGCTGGTTCGACTCCAGCCGGATTAAATGAATTTTTCTCTGTGTTAGATCTTTGTATTATTAATTATAACAAAGTAATGGAATAATTTGATAAATAATCTCAGTACAGAGTACTAAAAAACTGACCTCAAAAGTACGTGGAATTACGTCTATTTGCTAAGTTTTACTGAAATATCCCCCAGTTCGCCACTAAACAGGACTTGACACTGGAGATTATAAAAATCGGTTCTCACTACTCAAAGTATATTGAGAGAAAAACGCCTTGAATTGGAGAAATAGCAAAATCAACCATTAAAGTAATTGCTCCTAAATTAAAGTGACCCCTTCGTAGATTCTAAACACTGCTTCAAAACAAACGTTAAATTAAAACTATCAAACGATTAGTCACCTATACTTAAATATCATTTGGTCATTTTGCACAATATATTCAACGTTCCGCAGTCTTACAAAATGGTAGTATGACGTTAAATTTTTCTATATTAAATACATAATAGTGTTGTGTATTATATGTAGGTATTATTTTATTATTAATATAGTATATTGATATTCATGCACCACTTAACATATTTTAATGTTCTTTTTCTCTTACTTTCTCATTTGTTCTTCTTTTATCAGAGACAGGATTATTTATTTAATTTCATTTAAATTTATTCATTCCTATTTTTGTTTTTACTCTTAATGTTATACGTCTATTTCTGTAATTATTTTAGTGAGTAAATGTAATTGATATATCCAAAAAATGTAACGTATGTTAAGGTTAGTATTGTATTAAGTATGGCTGTTGTTATCCCAAATAAAATAAAATAAAATTATTAATACAAACATCGAACACTGAGAAAAAAATCCTTCTATCTGGCTGGACTTGAAATAACGTCTCGCAGCAACCCGTGCCAGACGCTTTGCCAACTAAGCCACTTTCTATGTGCTTGTTGCAGATCTCTGTTTTTTGATGTTTAACGGTTTTTTTATCTGTGAGAAATCTGTTTCTTCACTCAGCCAGGTACCTTTACAGTTACCAGCAGCTGACTAGAGATGTCGCTATAATAATTGTAATTATTAAGTTTATTGACTGTCATGATGTTTGACCACCATGACATTCTATTGTTTTTCTAAAATTACTCCACTAGTTTGTTATTATAATTATTAATACAATAGTATACTATAGTATGTATTAATAAGATGTTTGTTTAATATATTTCTTTAAAGTATATAATCGAATACCTCTGCGCATTAAAGATGAACAGAAAAAAAAAATTCTTTACTAAACTAAAAAAAATCCTAATTGAAAAATGTTATTACTCAGTAAATGAATTTTTTAATGATAAAGACATCGATTTAAATTATTAATGACTATTTTACGATTTAATCTATGTAAATGAAAATACTGAAAGTACTTTATTAATTATAATGACCTAGAATTAATGTTGAATTGTTTGCATCTGTTTATTTTAATTTTTAAATCTAGTATCTTGTTAATAATATAAATTACTATAAATTCAAATATTAAAATGCAATGCCCGAACAGGGTCCCTGAATTATTTTATTTTATTATTGTAGTTATTAAGATCAATTTTACACGAATTGTACATGCATCAATAATGAATAAATAAATAATAAATAATTTGCTGGAGGACGAAGCAATTTTTTCTTAATGTTCGATCTTTGTATTAATAATTAAAACAATGTGAATTTTATAATATTAGAGCGAAGCCACACGAGCACTTACACAGTAGCACCCTCCCCGCTTCGTCTCCTGACCCTTTCAATGCCGCGCGCCGTTTTCAACGCACCATGTGACATGTAGTTCAAATTTATATTAATGAATTACTACATTGACTTACAATTATATGGACGTCGGGTCCGCGCTAAAAAGTGTTCGAACTTATAGGGCGATAAAATCGTATACAGAGCGTCATTCACGCTTTAGTCTTCGTTTGTTCGACTGACAGCGAAGCAAGCAATATTAGACAGTACTGCGATGACATTACAATTTAAATTCAACGTTTTAGCTTTTTCATATTCCTTTACATGTCACTACGTTTAAATAGGTTGACTTGGGACATTTTTTTGTGGTTTTTGTATTAGACCCGACGTCCATTTATTTGTAAGTCAATGAATTACTAGTACAATGTAGCGTTATCGCTCAGGCGTCAGAACGCTGACGCAATGCATCGTGTGGCATTGCTCTTACTGGAAATAATTTCGATGCCTTACTTTATCAAACTCGTATCTTATAAAGAGTGATGGCAGCGAAGAGGGATGGCAGAGAAGATGGCAAAACTTTCTATTCATTTTAAATTTCTTATCAAGGGTGTTAATTTGGACGCATTACTTTAAGAATAGATAAAAGCTAGTGTGTAAATATGAAGGAAATGTGATATAAAATCAGCCTGCAAAATTTGTATATACAATCAATTTTTTGCATTTCAGTAACTTTGTGCTTTAAGATACGAGTTTTAGAAAGTAAGGCGACGATTTATTATTATTTTCGGACATCTATTTTATTCTTTTGTCTCTTCCATGGCCTAATGATATTTTAATTATTTCCTGATAATGGCATAGTCGATCAGGGTCAACGACTTAGGTTCAAAACCGGCGAATCATGCTAGCTGTACGGTAGCACGGCTTTCTTCTAAAATATTTGGTCGTCTAACAAATACATTGTGTTAATGTTATAATTATTAATACAAAGATCGAACACTCAGAAAAAATTCCTTCGATCCGGTCGGACTCTAACCGACGTCTTCTTGCATACCGTGGCAGACGCTATACCAACTAAGCCACAGAACGAACCAACGGACCTCACGAATTTTTCTATGTGCTTGCGTCGTGTCTTTGTATTTGGTTTTGTTAAGTTAACGTCGAAATCACGCGTTCAAAACTGTGATCAGTTAAATAAAAAATAATTATTATTTCAAAAAACGTGCTTAGCTCCCACTGTGATACAAGGTGAAAAAGAAAATGTTTTCCCTATCCTTTGTTCCGACGAAGATACAGCGCCGTTCACACACGGCTGCGTCCCTTTTAATCCTAGACGATTTTTCTTTGCAAAGGAAGCGTATTGCGTTAAGGGTAAGCTTGTTAAAAACAATGTAGAGCCATTAATTTTGCATCCTGATGCGAGTGGAAGAAGCGAAAAAGGTATTTTTAGACCCGTAGCTAATGGAGGTCCCTAATCAATTGCATGGCAGACAGGCATGACAGGTATTTGAAATTATGTTTAGGGTTTTATAACTATATAATAAAACAAAATCACACCGTGGTAAGTCACCTGAAATTAGTGATAATCATTTATGTTTAGGGTGTTGGTGAAATTACAGGCACATGAGACTTGTCAGAGGCAATGCCCCTCAGATTTTTGAAATTTAAAGCTGTGGAAATGCAACTGCTGTGGACAGGACTTGCTTACCGACCTTACCTTTTCAGACGTCGAAACAGCTAGATTGGTTTACTTCAACTACTTTCGCAGTCTAATGACATACGGCATTTTGCTTTGGGGTAATGCTGCCGATTTCAATAGAATCTTTGTCCTGCGGAAATGTGCGGTTGGGGCAATTTACAATCTGGGCCCCAGAGTATCTTTGAGAGATAAGTTTAAGGAGATTAATATTTTTACACTAGCGTCACAATACATCTATGAAAATGTAATTTATAATTATTAATACAAAGATAGAACACTCAGAAAAAATTCCTTCGATCCGGTCGGATTCGAACCGACGTCTTCTTGATCTTTGTATTAATAATTATAACAAACTAGTGGAGTAATTTCACAAAAAAAATTGAATATCAATTCAATAAAAATTTCATTAATGTAATTTATGTTAAGTGGAATAGCAATCTCTTTATGAGAAATAGTGACCGACATAATATTAATACAAGGAATAAAAATAAACTAGCTGTTCTTGATAGTTATCTTCATAAAGTGACAAAATCATTTCAGGGGCAATGTACGCTTCTATAACAAGATTCCGGTTGATATACAAAATTTGCCATTCGCGAGGTTTACAATTATAGTGAAACAAAAACTTTATACTAAAGGCTATTATACAACTTCTGCGTACTTGGATGACAAAAATCCGTGGTAGTAACCCGTTTAGCTCATGGAGGTAGTCTCGATCTCTGATGTTTAAAAGCAAAACAAAAAATATATTGTAGATGCGTACAAATGTTATTTATTACAAAGAGCAACCCCTAGAGTTTTCTGCTCATTCTTCTCAGGGGAATCTGCCTTACGAATGAGCGGTAGAGTTTAACCAATGTGACGATTTCAAGTGTAATATTGCTTACCTATAGAATAAAGATTATTTTGATTTCGACTTCGACTTCGACTTCGACTTCGACTTCGACTTCGACTTCGACTTCGGCTTCGGCTTCGGCTTCGGCTTTGGCTTCAGCTTCGGCTTCGGCTTCGGCTTTGGCTTCGACTTCGATTTCGATTTCAACAAATCAAAAAAAAAAAAATTATGCTTGATTTGAATTTAATCTTTATGCAGAAAAACTGGAAGAAAGTTAAGTTATGTATCTATTATACGTGAACTTGTACTCAAATTTATAATGATTGGGTGATGTCGACGAAAGCGACAGTCAACTCTGTGCAAACAAGCTATAACGGTTAATAAAATAATACAAATACGACAACGCAACTTCCCCTTAAGGTAGTATTTTTTTTTACAAAGCAAGCACACGTTGCCTCCCCTCTAATGTTCTTTAACGCATGGAATAAAGAAGCTTAAAATAAGCTTGTTCAATATATTGTTTTACAAACGTTGCCTAAATAATATTGCTTCAGATCTCGCTGGCACAGCGTGGTTCGGAACCAAAAATTAACTACGAAATTATTGGTGTTCTCAATAGAACACTGTCTCTACCATAACTTTACAGTGTTGATACTGCGTCAAAATATTTCGTCACTAACTACGCTAATACGGAGCATTGGCGTTATAAGTCTACATCTGTAAAATGTCAACTTTTCAGAAGAAAGGTTCTAAAGATTCTAGAAACAAAAGTCATTAATTTTTTATGCTTAAATAGGAAAGTTATTAAATTTCACATATTATGCATAATTTGTTTCATGTACCTCGTATTGTTTTTATGACTTTCATGTCGTAACAAAACTTTTGACTTTTAACGTACCTAGGGTGCGAATTATTTATGTCACCATGTATTGAACTTGAAACTTCTTCGAGTGTTCAACTACAAATGTTTTACAATTTGTCATACAAAATTGTTAAAAACATTTTCTAGTTTTTACAGTCGCTAGACAATAACATCGTAAACTAAGATTACAGTTAATTAGTGTGATTGTCTGGCACATTTAGTAAATTGTTGTTTGTTGATAACGTTTTATTTAGAAAAGAAAAATTATCACCTTTAAGCCACTTATTGTTAAAGTTATCTTATCATACCGTAAATAATTTTGGCCGATTATAATTTGATTACACCGACACTTCCAGGAAGAAAATTATAAAAATCTACAAAGTTTAGAAAACAAAAAAGTCCTAGTTATAGTAAACGTCTCGGCGCTATTTCCGACTCGGATTCGATTATCGAATAGGACGTGTATGGAGTGTTCAAACAAATATGTGGTATGACCGCCTTCCGATAGTCAGATCAGACGATCGCCGTATGGAAAAATCGGGCTTCATAGAAATTAATTAACCCGCTCATGATCTATAACGGCGTTCAGTGTAAAATTAAATATCCGAATATAATAGTACGGAGTACCACGTTTTGATATATGGATCTCAAAAAACCAGAGCTTTTAGCGCGATTTCAAAGTGCTTTCTCTGTAGTTGCCACCTACTGCTTTTCCATAGAGATGTATCAACAACGTACTGACAAAATTCAATTATTAAATTAAAAAACTAATCTTTATTTCATAGATAAGCAAATAACGGTTGTTCTCGGACTAGAGTTCTCTAATTCCCGTGGCAATTTTTATTATTTAAATATTCAAGTATATTATCGTGCAATCACTAAATAATACTTCACGATACAGTACTCAAATATTGAATAATATAGCACGATAAAAAACTTTAATACTGAAATAACAAATTGACAAATTGGAAATTAAGTAGTGAACTCTAAGACCAAAAATGACCGATAACACTTGAAATTGTGATATTGATTAAACTCTACGCTTATCCCTTATGCAGATTCCTCTGAGAAAAATAAGTAAGAGACTAGGGGTTGCTATTTTATCATTTACAATACTCGTTTCAAACATAGATCAAGGCAACCAGCGAGAGCTACACGGGTCACTACCACAGATTTTTGTCATCTGTAGAGGCCACGTAGAAGCTGTATAATAACCTTTAGTATAAAGTTTTAAGTGAAAAGTTATAAAGCAGAAAGTTCCTTGAGGTGTCAGTCGTTTAAGCTTTCCTGTCAATGTGAAGGATAATTCACCTTTAAACCAAAATTACTGTTAGTAATCTGGAGTGTCATATTAAATGTGACCATACTTATTAAGAACTACATGCATGGGTATCGTCTGTTATGTGTAAACTACGTAAAAACCGTTAAAGTAAATAACAAGTTTAAATATGTAGAAGAGTAGGTATCCACCGACCTCTACCGTCGGCAACTTCAAAGGGCAAATGCCGACGGCACTTTGATCTCACCGTCCGTCGGCAAACGTCTTTGATGTCAACTGATGCGTTTTTCTGACTTGATAATTTTAAATGACTTTTTCTAGCTTTTTTGCAATCTATTGGGATTCATTAATTATAAGTGATTCAGTTCTACTTATTTCTTATCTTTCTATTTGACAATTTATATATATAATAATATAAACTACAAATTAAGTGATAGCAGGAGATAAATTTAGTATATTAGCGTTCAGCATAGAAACATAAAGTTTGCTTTAAACTTAGAAACAGTGGTAATAAAGTTTACAAACTGACATAATTTGTTTAAGTTTAAGACAAATTTTTTTTTGCGCTGTGAGTACAGTTCGTAGTTGATCATTATGGATAGGTGTTATCACTTTTTAAAGTTGGACATGTATTCAGCGTGTTTTAGATCTAATGAGAGTGATAAGGTACAGATCTAATTAGGGCGTTAAGGATTTTTTGTGGAAACAATAGAAAAAAGGAGTTGGTATTTGGGGCTGTGTAGCTAGTTCTTTGTGTCTGTATCACCTCTAATTAAAAAAGCGCTGCTTGGGCACTTCGTATGTCTTCGTTAACGAGTAATTCATTGTCTAATGTTTTTTTCTTGCTTGATACTTATTTTTACATTTTTGAATTTTGTGTGTACGAATATTTTGTTTAATCTAATCCTAACATTATAACCCATCTATCGCTAAGCGTAATCGGGTAAAAAGGAGAGCAAACAACGAATGACCCACAAAAAAGTACCAGGGCAGCAGAACTGGGGTGAAAGTTCAGCGTTGGTCAAGGTGAAGGCGACGCCCATTAACGTCTCCACTTAGAACAACTCCGTTCCCGGCGCCTTAAGATCTGTGCTTCGACTATGCGCTCTTGGTACTTGTGGCTGAGCAAAAAATATTAATATCCATCGTCTCGTTTGTTGGCGCTATTCGGTGAGCTGGGTGATGTTAGCACTTTTACTTTTTTTATTAGCTTAATCAGATTTCCGATTTCCTCTTACAGCAACAGTTTCCAGCCAGCCACAGAGCACAGGCCTGGCGTACCACCTACTCCTGTCGTTTAATAATTAGTAATTTTTTTTTATAATATCAAGTGATGGGACAGACAAGTCGTGCGCCTGATGGTAAGCTATATGCCTGTCCATAACAGTGCAAATGTTGCAGTGCCACTCAGAACTTTAAATCGCAAAGATCTGAGGGGCACTGCCACTGCGCCTGTCACCCTGAGACATAAGTTGACAAGTACCATGTGCAATTTCGATAGGTAGGATATCATTTTGTTTTTTGTTTCAAGAAAATGATACCGTACGGTGACTTGGTATCTAATTCGATTTTAGATAACATTGATTTTTACAATGCAGAATTATAAATCAATCTTGAACAGTGCAGAATGTAATTATTGACAATTGCCGATGTAAGGTGCAAAATACGTATTTAACTTTGTGACATTTTGTTATATGTATCCCGTGCAATTTAAAACGTTGTTTAAATTTATGATTACTTTTTAAAATTTTTAGTGCATGAGTATATAAACAATATTTGCTTTCAATATTTTTTAGTATTTAATTCTTTACTCTCAACTTCTATAACCATGTGTATTGCTACAAGTAAATTAATCATAAATGGATTCAAAGAGAACGGAAAAAACTGCTCTTCGTTACATGACTCAAAGAGGATTTTGGCCTTCGAAAATAAAGGACGGCATTATTCTGTAAAAATATAGAATTTCGGAAAACCGCAGTTTTGGAAAAATAGATCTTTATTTTATTATAGATACAGTTCAAGTTAATGTGATATTTCCCAATATTTTTATACTTCCGAAAAAAAAACTATACCATGTAACACAGAAGAGTGTATCCAAGATAAAGTGCGTTGTCACAATACTGTAGCAATGCTTTTGAGCGATTGTTTGACTTTTGGTAGGTTGCAGTTCGCACTCGAGTTAACGTGTAGGTAAAATTAATAATCTGAGTACAGAGTACTAAAAGAACCGACCTTAAAAGTACGTGGAATTGCGTCTATTTGCTAAGTTTTATTGAAATATCCCCTAGTTCGCCACTATACAGGACTTGACACTGGAGATAATAAAAATAGGTTCTCAATACGACACTACTCAAAGTATATTGAGTGAAAAACGCCTTGAATTGGAGAAATAGCAAAATCAACCATTAAAGTAATTGCTCCTAAATTAAAGTTAGGCGCTATTTATAAAAATAAATCTTCATGCGTGAATAGCCACCCTTCGAGGTGGATGATTTTCTTCAAAATGAAATGGGACCACTATGGAAGTACCCCCTTTCTAACAAAAAAAGAATCATGAAAATCGATTCACAAATACCGGAGTTATCGCGTAACATACATACAAGAAAAAAGGAAAAAAAAGAACATACAGTCGAATTGAGAACCTCCTCCTTTTTTGAAGTCGGTTAAAAAAGGAAATATTACGATGTAAGAATTTTGGATGTAGATAAAACATAATTAAGATAAAACATTTTTGTTAAAGTTCCTGCTAAAATAAGTATATATTTCCTACGACAATTTTTAAAAACAAATTTTAAAATGTATTTAAAATTCAGCACTATTGTAAGCCACGTATCAAAAAGCAAAGTCGGCGTGTACAAAGTTAGCCAAGTAATAAGATAATGAAGAACAGCGGGGTCGGATACGAATTAAAACGAGCGCCGTGAGCGTCATACTAGCCACCCCATTAAATTTTTTATAGTTGGTCCTTATTATTTCACAGTTCGTACTTTGATAGCGTAATATCTTTGAAACTACTGTTTTTAGGCGAATTGGTAATATGACATTTCGTTTTGCGTAAACGTGTTATCTGTTAATACATATATGTAGAAATAATGCGTGTTCGCCATTTCTAGAAGTACCATAAGAACATTTTGTTTTTAGGTCACGGTGGTGAAAGTTGTTTGTTTTGCTGGACTGAAAATGCTTTTAAAAGAATGTGAGCATATTAAATTAAAACCATATATACAAAGGTATCACAAAAAAGATGCGAGAATACTTTGAGGTACGTTGCGGTCTAATACAAAATCACGGAAAAAATGTCCCAAGTCAACCTATTTAAACGTAAAGGAATATGAAAAAGCTAAAACGTTGAATTTAAATTGTAATGTCATCGCAGTACTGTCTAATTTTGCTTGCTTCGCTGTCAGTCGAACAAACGAAGACTAAAGCGTGAATGACGCTCTGTATACGATTTTATCGCCCTATAAGTTCGGACACTTTTTAGCGCGAACCCGACGTCCATATAATTGTAAGTCAATGGCTGTTACACTGTTCTCTTTTTAAATGTCATTTGCTATAGCAATGGCTCTGCCGACATGACGCGTATCTTTCTCCTTGTTTATTTAATGAGTGAATCGGAGACTTTGTTATGACGTCACTACTTCAACATTGCGCGGAAATGAGACAGAAAACGTTATTTCGAACGCGTACAGTAGAGACAGCACTACTCGGCTAAGAGTGAATGAATTTTCTTAAAAACCTTCGCTGTTAATGAAATCGAAATGAGACGTGGCAATTGGTTGAAGTACTTTTACTTCTTGAAAAGTAGGTTATTTTTAAATTGTTATTTTAACTTTTTTCACTCGTTTTCTGTACAATGAATCTCTTCTTTATTCGCATAATTCATTATTGATATAATGGCTACATTCCAATATCGAACATTGTTACTTTTTTTAAGTATTACGACAAAATGATACCATGTTGCAATTACATTTTTCCATTTTAAGATACAATTAATTTATGTTATCAAGTGATGAGACGAATAAGTTATGCACCTGGTGGTAAGCGACACGCCTGTCCATAACAGTTGCAGTGCCGCTCAGAGCGTCCGTCATTCTGACACATAAGTTGAAATCTCCCATGTGCCTGTAATTGCACCAGCATCCTTACCTTTCAAAACCAAAACGCAGTAAGACGTGGCACTGCTTGGCGGCAGAAATAGGGTTGGTGGCAGTAATACCCTAGACAAACTCATTCACTTTACTGCTAAAAGTCATCAAAAGGTCAGAGGTCATCATTTTTGTGAAATTACTACACTTGTTTGTAATATTTATCAATACAAAAATACATACAATCTTCTGGCACTTTTTGCTGGAAGACATTGATAAGAATCCAGCCCAATCAAAGGATTTTTTTTCTAAGTGTTCGATATTTGTATTAATAAGGGCAAGTATTCCAACCTCTTGGTGACGATGATTTGTTATTATTTTTTCTTTTTATTATCGCTTTATTTTTCTTTTCTTCTACATTAAGCATAATTTAGCCTTTATGTAAGGCTATGTAAATAAAACACGTAACACTTACTAGGTATATAGACATAAATATTGTATTTTTGTAATTTTCTTTTAAAATGTTGATTTCGTTACTAACGTAAACCCATTTCACAATTTCCTTTTTTAACATTCGTGAAACTGGGAGGCGTATTCTTAGTACAGTCCTAAATTTGGTTCAGACAAAAAATAACTATATACTCTCCTTCACCTTCTATTTTCAGTATTAAGTCCCTTAAGCTTAAACAATGGTTAATTGATTAGAAAGTGTTATGGAATTTTGAAATTTATATTCAAATCCTTATTAAAAATTTCAATTGATAAAACCGGTAAGAACTTTTTTCTTTGATGGTAACTTTTTTTTCGTCTTCCCTTTTCCATCATAGGCGGTCTGGCGTAGGCTTTTACTTCTACGTTGTGGACACTCCAAGGAATCGCAGGAAGCGCTTCGCTTCCACATTTATATGGCGAACGGTAATGGAGCGGATTTTTTTTAAATATCTGCAGTTCTTGTTCTCTTGTTCCCTGAACGGTGTAACTTAGGCCTGTTCAAGGCGAGAGTGATAGGCACTATTTAAGTGTGCAACGTCGACCTCATAGTCACTTTCCATCAGTTGAGATGGAGGTCAAATGCGCAAATTTTTCTATTAAAAAAAAACCTTAGGGATGCATGATGAATGCATGATGGCACCAATTATGTGTGCTTGAGTGTATTAGCTACAGCTTTTTCATAACATGTGGAAGATATTGCTACACTACTGTATGATAACCACGAGGTGACGGACTGAGTGGAATAAATATTAATTTCCCATTGAAAAAAAAGTCAAAGAAAACATTATTGAAGCTTACAAAGAAAGTACACATTTATTGACATATTACAATAATAATTTCCTTGCATAAACAATACAATGAAGCCAGTGATATGAAAGATTAATGCTCACGTCCCTTATCTACTAAAAACATAACCGTTATCAACTTAGGCAGTAGGAAATGGACTTCCCCTAAATGTAGTACAATAATATCGTAAACAATTGCATAAAAAATGTAAATTTGCTATCTAAGCAGGAAGTAGTGTTTAATTTATAAATAGTATATAGACGTCAGAAGGAGTAAAAGAAATACCAGGGACTTGAAGTCTTAACTCATAATCTAAGGAGCATTATAGTCTTTCAGTCGATAAAACAGACAAACATATTAGCTTAAACGATTTTAAAGAGATGTCGCTACGACGCTCCAAATTCAAAATGCGGAAAAAAAAAATTGATAGTTGTGAAATCTTGGGAACGCGAGGTATCCGAATAGATTACCTTTATAAGAAATATGATGCTGTTCCTCTTACTACATATTTTGGGAGAATAGAAACGATAGCAGATTTTGCACGTTTTTGGCAAATACATCGTAAGTATTGAATTTAGCGTAATGATTGTTAAACCATGTAAAGCTGATAAACGAAGGCAAGTTTAGTGTACTCCAAAATGTCTACAAGACTTTATTTGCACTTGCTAGAGCTTAAAACATTTGACTTAAAATAAAGTATATTCCTCTTACTCTGAATATGCTACGTTCGGTACGTTATCACAAGTTTTTAGCTGTAATAACGTGTCCGTTTCTCTCAAACGAAGGTCATATGAGCAAATGGTTCAGCAGGTAATGGTCTACGGTGCGAAAACTGAGACCCGCCGACAACAATACATCCAAAAGTTGCGGGTAGCCTAAAGAAAGATGGAACGCGTTACGTTGGGTGGCACTCAGAGTGACAGAATTAAAAAAAAACAGGAATCCAGAGCTAAGCTAATTGGCGTGTGGCGAAGTGGCAACAAACACAGATAAATTAGTAAGGTCTGTTGATTGGTTTCGGGACTCATTTGGGAATGGTTAGCCCCAGTATGGCAGACAGTCGCCAGCACCCTTACATTTCAAAACAGAAGCACAGTTATGCTCACGTTACTACTCGGCGGCAGAAATAAGGTGGCAGTACTTCACTGGACGACCTCTTTCACAAGGAGCTCTAACTGTTACTAAAATAAATATATCATTTGCTATTATTAATTCATGTTTAACTTTTGCTATCCATGTACATGTTACTGAAGGGAAAAATGGAATGAAATATAATTAATAACCAAAGCGGATGAATGAATGTGGATTAACGAAAGAAATATATAGTGCTAACGTAGAAACTTTGACTGGAAGAGGACGGCCGCGAAGGACATGCCCAGCTCAGATTGACAGTGTTTTTAAAACGACTGGAGTGCTTAGTTAAAAGAATAAGAGGGCCTGTATTTTCACACGGGCCTTCTTATTCTATGTTGATGACTTTATGTGAAGCATGAAAGGTTTGTCAGGACTGTGCTAAGTGGCGATCGATAGTATATGTTTATCTCAATGGGAATCTAAGCGCGTGAGTATAATAAATAAAATAATAACCAAAAATAAAGTAATGAATCCCAAACAACCCCATAGTTATATGACATTGTGCCATTCGACAGACACTGCCCAATCGGCTACACGATGAGAAGATAACGAATTCAGGGGACTAACAAAAATGCCGTAATAAGAATTATACAATGGTATTGCGTCAAGACTCAAACACGGTAAAACAATTTGTTAATTACATTGTAAAATAATCTGCGAATGAAAATCCCTTTAACATCGTATATAAAGATGGCATTAACCGTAGTTAAAACATCAGATAGAATTCAGTGCTCAAGCTTAAGTGCTATTTCATTTTTAATTATTAACTTCGAGATGGCCAAAGTTGTTATTATTGCTTTCTTCATAGCTGTCGCTGTTGCCGTTATAGCTAACCCTGTGGAAGGTAACATTTGTTTCGTATCCCTTGAAACTATTTTCTTCGCATTTAAACCCAAAACAAACTAAGTTTCCTGATCTGCATATCATGGTGCATATTTAATTATTATTGGTTATGATTTAAGACTAAGGGTCGTATTCTAGAACTCTACTCAATGCTCAAGTCAGGATTTGAGTATGATTTAAAGCACTAGAAATCATACTCAAGTCCGTGCCATTAGGGTCGTATTTCCAGTGCTTGTGTTTCAATTGCAATCCTGACTTGAGCATGATTCAAAGCACTAGAAATAATTATCTACTAGAAGTAAGTGATTTTATAGAATATTATTATTTTTTAACCGACTTCAAAAAAGGAGGAGGTTCTCAATTCGTCTGTATGTTTTTTTTTGTATGTATGTTACGCGATAATTCCGGTATTTGTGAACCGATTTTCATGATTCTTTTTTTGTTTGTATTTCCATAGTGGTCCCATTTCATTTTGAAGAAAATCGTCCACCTCGAAGGGTGGCTGTTCACGCATGAAGATTCATTGTTATAAATAGCGCCTAACTTTAATATAGGCGCAATTACTTTAATGGTGGATTTTGCTGTTTCTCCAATTCAAGGCGTTTTTCTCTCAATATACTTTGAGTAATGAGAACCGATTTTTATTATCTCCAGTGTCAAGTCCTGTATAGTGACGAACTAGAGGACATTTCAATAGAATTTAGCAAATAGACGTAATTCCACGTACTTTTGAGGTCGGTTTTTTTTAATACTCTGTACGGATCATTATTAATAGGAGTGCATTTCACGTTGTGGTAAGTGACGATGAGGCCCGGCGGTGGATGTTCCCTTTGTTAGTGGAATTTTACTGCGATTAATCCATCCTTTTAAGGTTCAAGGAAACTTTCAGAAAACATGCAAGCGCTTTTCTAGGCGAATATGTGCCATCTTTGTCCACATGTTTACTTTCCAGCAAGATATATTGTGGACAAACGATTATATCTTTTGAAAATATGTCATCATTGGCATCATCACCTATGCCCAATTACTCTACATGAATCTTGTCCAAGGATAGCTACACACTGTAGCTATCCTGACCCAATGCCGGTTCGGGAATTAAAATATTTTCCAACACATGTGATGATGGCATTTCACATGGTTACTTGAAATCGCTATTGGATATTTGTGGTACTTGGAAAAATATTTGACGTACAGACAAACAGGCAGACACGAACAAATATGACCGTCTGCACATGGACTCAACTTAAGGAGTTAAAATAATGAATATGATCATAAGGTGGACGGTTTAATGCGCATCTTTGTTGTGTGTCGAGTGTCCGACCAACGCGCGGTAGCACGAATTTGGGGTTTGCGGTATTTGTCGAATTGGCAAACAAGGAAATTACTTTGTCACACCCGCTGTCTACAATGGTGATTGTTTGCCAAATATATCAAATACGCAAATACAAATAGCTATGCGAAGTGCTACTATAATGAAAATATGTGTATTACTGAAATGCAATTAGGATATCGCAGCCTTGGTGTAAGGAAGTCATATCTGGAAAATGACAACTTTTGAGCAGAGTTGATTAGGAAAGTTATAAAATTTCACATATATAACATTTGGTTTCATATACTTCTTAATACTATATAGACGCGGGAAAATGATTGGATATTTGATACGACACGACTGTGACGGTGTGACCTCCTTACACCGTCATCCCACCTCTTTGTACCGCCTCTCTCCGCTTGTATCCTATCATTTTTTATTTTACATGTATTTAAATTTTAAATTTGAATTGTTCCATCTTCCTTCACTTTCTCATTTTGTTTTCGTACCACGATCACTCCCAGCTCAACCGCCACAACAGTCGAAGCTGTTCCAAATTCCATCGCGAATAATCGCTAAACCTAAACCTTTCACGACAATTTCTTTAAGACCATTTTGGAGGGAAAGATCGAGGGGAAGAGGGGAAGATGTCGACTTAGGCGTAGTTACATAGACCAAATTAAAAAAAGGCCGGTGTCGTATCGTACAAGCAGGTCAAGGAGCTGGCTTATAAGAAAGATAGCTGGAAGATTTTTTTTAATTAAAAATAAGTGCACATTGACCTCCATTTCACTTGATGGAAAGTGATGATGAGGTCGACGACGTAGCATGCACACATAAACAATGCCTATTCACTCTCGCCTTGAAAAGGTCCAAGTTATAGCGCCCGGGGTATAAAGTCCGCAAGTAGGGAATTCCACTCAAGCGATGCTTCGTGTGAATCCTGGGAATATGCACAACATAAGGGTGAAATCCCAGCCATATCTAGACCCTCGATGATAGAAAGGGGAAGGTGGAACCAAATTATGCAATTCCTTCCTGTAGAAGACCGACAAGCAGGTAACTTTACGGCGGTGTTCAAGGCTCTGCAGCTTCGCCTCAACTAATTCCAAGTCACCTATAAGCCTTTTGGGTACGCTTCTTGCTGTTGTTGTTGATGTTTCACCGACAAGAGTATCTCTTAAGTTTGATGATGATGATATTTCTCAATATTTTTATCATCTTCGTGTGATAAAAGTACTTTTGACTTTTGGTTATATTATACCATCGGCTACGTTACGAGAATATGAGTTGTGTTAGTAGTAATATTATGCATTTAGATCTAATAGATTATTGTATGAATTTGCACCATGTAACTACATTCCTATGGAAATTCTTAAAAACATTATTTTACCTTTTAGAGCAAAGCGACTATCACACCGCAGAATTTGAGCATCAGCTCCGTCTCCCACGTGCCACCTGCGACCTGCTGTCATATTTCGGAGTGGCTGACACTGCGTGTGCAGCTCACTGCATTGTCATGAGATACCGTGGAGGGTGGTGTCAGAAGGGAGTCTGCCACTGCAGACGCTAAAACTTTTATATTTTCTCAAAGTCATGGATGGAGTGACTGCTCTGCTTATTATGATTAGCCCAGTAAAATTTATGTATCTGGGATACAACCAGTTAAATCATAGTTTTTTTTTAATCCGTCACTCGTTTTAGAGACTATGATGTGTGGTGTCCTTAACGATTTTGGTACTGTAGCGACCTTTAAATTTGTAAAAAAGTTGGTAAAAATTTAAAAAATTGAAGATATCCAAAAAAATTTAAGTGTGTTTCTTTAGCATGTTTGACGGGTTAATCAAAAACTTTTCAAAAAATAGTTTCCAACGGCCTTTACTATATCAAAACATACTGGACTGAGTTTGCACTCGCATCCATGTATTTTTTTTATATTTTATTTTGTGTTTCCACTACGCAATTTATAATGAAACTTATTTTAAGTCGGTATATTATTAGGAATGTATAAACTAGTATTAAAATAAATTGTCTTGTAGGTAGTCTTTTAACAATTATTTGGTGGAGGTTAAGGAAGGCATTACGGCAATAAACGTGAATCTGCGAAGCGGTGTTTCTTTGGCTCCCGTAAATTAATATCGTAAAGATTCGTTCTGGATGTAACAAAAATAAACTTCACTTTTAGTGTAAATGTTGCATGGTATTTTTTGTCTTCTACACAAACTGTGAATGGAATTTGGTAGCGATTACTAAAGCCATATAAACCTGGAATAAATTTCAATATAGCGTTCCTCGAATTGTAACAAATGGCAACTACAAATGATCGTTCAACGGCCATCGAGAATTTGATTGAATTTTAATTTGTATGGCGTCTGGGAAGGTAGTTTCAAGTTTCCATTTCTATCAATCAATCTTCATGTGTAGAAACAATCTCATCATTAATGCTCTGACCACACAGATGCCTGACACACTGAAGCGCGGCGGCCGCGCGTCTGCCACATGTTTCAGTGTGGCAGGGTTCATATAAACTCGTACATTACAAAAATTCAAACGTCAAGGAACACTTCCGCGGCCGCCTCTGTGTAGCATTAGCTTAACCGCTGTACTCCCACTTTACCTGTTTTTGTAGCAGTACTTTCCTGAAAGAACACTTTCACAAGCTGTACTGTTATTAAAAAAGTAAGTAGTAAAATAGTAAATGATAAAATGACAGTTTAAAATATCAGATCTATATTCTTTAATAGCTTGAAGTTACACTGATAGATAAGAAACCATTCCCACCGCTTCTCGATTAAAACTTTCCGATAGACGTATAACCAATGACCTTGCTTAATTGCAATGACGTTAGATAAAGAACTTATTTACAACTATACGTCACGTTGAATATCAAAGTAATGTCAATTTTGATTTGAAACTCGTTTAAAAACTTCATAAATTTTTTTCTTGCAAATTATTGAAATATAATTATTAATACAAAGAAAATTTCTTCGATTCGAAGTGACGTCTTCTAGCAAACCGTGTCAGACGCTATGCCAACTACGCCACGGAAAGAACCAGTGGATCTGACGAATTTTTCTATGTACTTGTTGATCTTTGTATTTGGTTTTCAACGACTTTTTATCCGTGGCGCTATCTACGAGAAATCGATGAAAGTATTTCATCACCCAGTTAGATACCTTTACAGCTACCTGCCCCGGCTAGAGATGTCGCTATTCACTGTAATTAAACTTGTATGGAATTGATATTCAATTAGATTCCTGATTTAAGTCGTGTATATTTGTTTTTTGAAATAAACCAACGTTTCGCGCCCTTTACATGTCCTATGGTCACGGTTGACTGAGGTGATACAGTCATCAACTAGTTATGTCTAATATTAATACAAACCACCCTATTTTTCACTATACTTACAAAAGTTATTAATTAAATACCTTATTTTCAATTTTACAAAGAAACATTCCAATTTCTATGAATTAATACAAAGATCGAATATTTAGAAAAAATCCTTCTATTCGGCCGGATTCAAACCGACGTCTTCTAGCAAACTGTGCCGGACGATATGCCAAATAAGCCACGGAACGGACCAGCGGACCTCACGAATTTTGCTACTGCTTGTTGTCGGATCTTTGTATTTGGTTTTCAACGACTTTTCAACCGGATCGAAGGAATTTTTTCTAAGTGTTTGATCTTTGTACACATAATTATAACAAACTAGTAGAGTAATTTCACAAAAAATAAATGAATATCAAATCAATACAAATTTATTGAAATATGTGAGCATTACTGCGTTCCGGTTTTAAAGGGTAAGGCTGCTAGTGAAATTACAGGTACATGAGACTTGTGACAGGCGCAGTAGCTGTGTTTACTTAAAATAAAAAAATAAAAAAGTATTTCGTAACTTTCGCTTTCCGCGTTTGGTCTGGCCTTATCATAATAGGTAATCAACACAAAAAAAAGACTAATTAAAAATACTCAATAATAATATTCACCTCACAAGGGCCTATAAAACTATGTAGTTTTACTGGTAATCGAAGTGCAGTTATAAGTAGATGTAAAGGTAATTTCTATTAATGGACACGTCAAGTTCTTCCAAGAATTTTGATGGGACTGACGACGGATGTAACAAACGTAAGAATAGTGAAGGAAAAGTTGTAAAGAACGATTTGAAGCTTTAAATAATAAAGTGCGCAAAACGAGATTCATCTCCTAGTTCACCACTATACGGGATTTAACACAGGAGGTAATAAAAATCGGTGCTCACTGCTTAAATACATTGACAGAAAAACGCCTTCAATTAGAACATAACAAAATCAACCATTAAAATAATTGCTCCTTATAAAATTTAGGCGCTATTTATAAAAATAAGTCTTCATGCGTGAACAGTTACCCTTAGGTTTGGAATATTTTCTTCTTTCCAACAAAAGAAGAATCATTAAAATCGGGTCACAAATGACGCGAGTCATCGCGTAACATATATTGTATACAAAAAAAAATTTTCATGGCGGTTTATAAATAATAGGTAAATAGTAAGTGGCCATGAACCAAAACTGTGGATAATAAAAAGGTGTGATGACGATGAAGGAATTGAGTATCGTCACACGCGTACATGTTACTGAAGGGTAAATTAAAAAAAAATATAATTAATAGCCTAAAAATTAAGTTTCAAATTCTATAATTATTAATACAAAGATCGAACACTCAGAAAAAACACTTAGAAAAAATTCCTTCGATCCGGTCGGATTCGAACCGACGTCTTCTTGCATACCGTGTCAGACGCTATACCAACTAAGCCACGGAACGAACCAACGGACCTCACGAATTTTTCTATGTGCTTGCGTCGTGTCTTTGTACTTGGTCTTTCAACGACTTTTTAGTCGCAGCGCCATCTATGAGAAATCTATTGCAAATTTATCACCCAGTTAGTACCTTTACAACTACCAGTCCTGGCGAGAGATGTCGCTATTCACTGTATTAATTAAATTTTTATTGAATTGATATTCAATTATTTTTTGTGAAATTACTCCACTAGTTTGTTATAATTATTAATACAAAGATCGAACACTCAGAAAAAACACTCAGAAAAAATTCCTTCGATCCGCTCGGATTCGAACTCTAATACACCCCTAATAATAATATTTCAAATTCTAATAAACTCCACAGTTTATGCAATTGTGCCATGTTATTTTGTACCTATCCGATGGACTACACTGTGATAACGGGTTTAGGGGACTTACAAAAATGTCCCTTGATACAACTACAGGAAAACTATTCATTAATTGTATTGTAAATGAATCATGAGTCGCGACCTGCGAAGGGGAATCCTTTCAACATCATATATAAAGACGAAATGAACTGTAGTCTACATCAGATACAACTCAATACTCGGGTTTAACTGCTACTTCAGTTTAACAAATATTTACCAATTCGAAATGGCTAAAGTTATTATTATTGCTTTCATCGTGGCTGTCGTTGTTGCCGTTATGGCTAACCCTGTGGATGGTAAGATTTTCGAGTCCCTAGAAACTTTTCGTTTACTCGGGCCTAATTTTATTTTACGCATCGAGATGATTTTATGTTATAAAGTGACGGCACGAATAGGTGCTACTCAGACCTTTAAATCGCGAAGATCTAAGGGAAACTGCCAATGCGCCCGTCACCCTGAGACATAAGTTGACAAGTCTCATGTGCCCGAAGCACCCTTACTCTTCAAAACCGGAACGCGATAATGCTCTTTACCGCTGCAGAAATAGGCAAATCGAGAATATTTATTTTTTCAAATTTGTCAATGTTTCGGGGCCTTTATTGAGTAGGTACGAGCCATAACCATGGGACCTGACACAAATAGCTTCATTTCCTGTAAGATTTATTGTTTGTTCATACAATACATATTAGGTAATTAACTAATCTGTTCCGTTAAAATACTATTTTATTGAATATCACGATGTTTATTAAAAATTCTCCACTACTACCATGTTATTATTGATAGAAATATCGTACAATCGACTCATTTGTAGAACAAAGACTACGTGCCGGAATTTATTCTCAGGACTATAGTACATTTCGTTTGTTGTTCTTTGCTGTGGATATCAGATCGACGGTCGTTCGATTTTATATTTCCGGGTGACCAGACGTAGGCTAAGCTCCACCCTATGTTGTGGATAATCCAAGAATTAGCACGAGCTTTTCGCTTTCACATTTATATGGCGGACGGCTATGGAGTGGAATTCTTGCCTGCAGACTTTTTCCCTGAATGGTATAACATGGGCCTTTGCGAGTGTAAATAGGCTTTTATTAACCTGTGCACGCTCCATCGTCGACTTCATCGTTACTTTCCATCAGGTGAGATGGAAGTCAAATGCGCACTTACTCTTTATTTAAAAAAAAATCACCTGTACCTACATTATTATAGAAATTTCTTGTTATTCTACATTTCAGAGCAAAGCGACTACCAGGTCGTGGAATTTGAACATCACCTCCGTCTCCCACGTGCCACCTGCGACCTGCTATCAGCCTTCGGAGCGGCAGACTCTGCATGCGCTGCTCACTGCCTCGTCACGGGGTACCGTGGAGGATGGTGTGATAAGGGAGTGTGCCACTGCAGACGCTAAATCTTTTCGTATTTTCCCAAAGACATGGGTGTCGGTGGCGTAATAGCTTTGCTTATTACGGTTAGCTCTGTAAAATATATATATCAGGTAGTTACCAGAGCTAAAACATGATCTTTTTTAGCCCGTCACGCTTCTTAAAGCCAAACGGTGTCTCTAGACGCACTTGTGATTTCTCAACCTTTAAAAAATATACCAAAAAATTATGTCAAAAATCGTTTGTAATATCTTGAGTCTTTAGGATACGTGACTGGTTAATCAAGGACATTTAAAAAAATGCGAATAACAGCTCAGCAATAGTGTAGGCAACGGCTTTTACAATATCAAAACTTATAGGACTGAGCTATACGTCACTCGCGTCAGTGTGTTTTTTTATATAACTTTTTATATCTCCACTATGTAATCTATAATCAAACTTTTCTTACATCGATTTATTGTTATGAATGTATTAACTAGTCTTATAATAAAATATTTATTAGCAGTTTAAATGTTGTGTGTTATTGATCTCGTACACAAACTGTGAAGGGAATTTGATATCGATTACTAAATAGAGTTTTGAGTTATTACCAGTAAAAGAAGCTGTATATGAAAATAAAACCACGTCCAATTCGGCTTTACTACAGCTTCATTTTAAAATTCTTAGTATTAATAGATCATATTGATTGTAATGAATATTAGGATGCCTTGCTATCACAGTATTAATTTATTTTTCTGCAATTACTCTATTAGTTTGTTATAATTGTTAATATAAAGATCGAACACAAAGGAAAATTCCTTACATCTGACAGGACTCAAACCTACGTCTGTGCCATACCAGGGCGACAGCTCTACCAACTTAGCTAGAGATCAAGTCAATAGACCTCACGAATTTTTAAAAGCACTTGTTGCATATCTTCGTTTTTGATTTTAACGGATTTTTTTCCAAATCATTGTATGATTTAGCAGAAAATGTTAACAAATTGTGAAAATAGCAACTAAACATCGTGTGATAGTTTCCGTGAATTCGATAAAATTTTAATGTGTATGTCACCTGGCAAAACAGTTTCATGCTTCCATTTCTATCAATCTTCTCGTGTATAAAAATACTCACGTTACTTACTTTTAAATTTATTTACTATTTTTAAGGATTCGCTCTGGGCCTTTTGGAGGGAAAAGTGTCTTTTTTATTTCGACTTTCAATTTTTTTGTGAAATCTAGTTTAAAGTGGAATAGGATAGTGCTGTTGTGCCTTAATCGAAGATTAAAACGCGAAATTATACGAATCTCGAACAAAATACCCGTATCGGCCCGTTCTAAGGAATCCCGAGTCAATCTAAGCACGCCGCCTAAAATTGCCTATCCTCTTTGTGGCGGCCATATTTACAGAAACATAATAAAACGGAGACATGGGTCAAAGGACTTGTATCCAAGCCAAATTTATTAATACATAAAAACTATTTTTAATCAATTAGAAAAAGACGTTGATAATTTTTTGCAATTTATCGAGTTTATCATTATACAAATTGACTGCCTCCTTGGCCGAAAAGTCACCATGCCGGACTGCCACGCAGAGGTCCCAAGTTCGATTCTCGGGCCGGGAGAAATATTTGTATGGCCTACATTTATTTCTCTCGTGAGTTTGGGTATAATTTGTGGTTGTCTATCGGTGTGTCCATGACACGCGCGACACAGGGTTTCCCTAGTGCGGGGCTATGTTGATTATGTGCGTTATTACTATTAGTATACACTTAGCATAACATGTTGAAATTTTTTTGGAATTTATCGAATTTATCATTAAAAACTTAACGTAATTGACGTACTTTAGCGAGATGAGTGGAAGACATTATCAAAGTTGTGGGTCGTAGATGGTTGAGACTAGCACAGGATCGTGATTGATGACACAAATTCAAGAGGAGGAGGAGGAGAGGAGGAGGTGAAGTTGGGCTGTGGATAATGAACATCGATAATTTTGGTGCAATTTATCGAGTTTATAACGGCAAGAAATATCATAAGGAAATAATCTTAGTGAATCTAAAAGAATTTTAACTTGTACGTCAAATGGTAAAGCAGTTTATTTGTCTCCTCCCTTTCTCAATTCGTGTGTAAAAATGTGTCACAAAATTTACTATATGTTAAAATTACCTTCTAAGTCTCGACTATAGCTACGGCACCGAGCGTTTTTCATTAGGCTACGATCACATTAGGCGGCGAACAGACGGCCGGATTATTGGATCCGTCGGACGAAAGACTTCGATCCGTTGCCTTTTTTACTTTTTTCTTTTTTCCTGCCATGGCACCGTCTGGAAAGCCTTTCCTCTTATTTATTGCTTATACGAATCCCGAATTGGATATTTGTAAAACGTTGGAATGATTACGTTTTATGTTTAGAAGTCTACTGGTGTTATTCGAGAGAAACTTTCCTATTAGAAATTATTGCCACTTAATAGGAAACAATAATGTAACTTTGTCTTATATCAAAAGACGCGAACTTCACGTCTCTTTATTTTCTGTGGTTGTAATTAAGAAATTGCTATTTAACAATAAGACCGCTTGTTGTACATTAGCATGATTAGGCTACGATCACATAGGCAATGTCATGGATTATGGTACCTATATGATTATAATGTACTAGGCAATTCTCTGTACTTTGAAGAACCAGAACAACGGGACTGACTTTGGGGTACTTCCCAGATCTGGTCTGGGTCGAGAACCTATTTAGAAAAGGTAATTTCCTAAATTGGTTCTACCAGGAATCGAACTCGGGACCTCCTCATCAAGTGCCCACTTTGCAAACCGTTAGGCTGCCGAGATAGTCATAATGTTTGAATAAAATTATAATTCCTATTTTTTAGGTGTATGGATCCTTTTAATGGAAAATGTCTGGAAAATGTGTAATTTGATAGCACCTTATAATTATATACCCTAAAAACATTACCCTCTTCCGAGGGTAGTTGCCTAAGGACTGCAAACGTACAAACAAGAATTATCATTATTTTCGAAACAAATTTTTCAGTACCACACTTTGCAATCCAGGTAAAGGTACTCATGTGTTGAAAATCTTACGACTTTTTGTTGCGACTCGACACGATTGCGACAAGGGGCCGTCTCATTACCACTAGTGGGGAGCGAGAAAAAAAAACGCCGCTGTTAATTAAAAGATTTTCGGAAACTATTCATGATACGAGAATCGTTAAAAATTTGGCTTGGAAATCAAGTCGTTAGCATTTGCTCATTATATTTGCTATTAACAAGGTGTACGGTGTTCCACCACACCACCATAAGGATACATTTGATAGTTGTGAAATAAGTACACTGCGCGTTAGCTAATTGTGACGTAATAACCAATTATAACAAAATGTCTCATGAATACGTAAAATGAATTATCATTCCTGGTTATTAATAAAAAAACAGCCTGTATTTTCCCACATGTAGAATGATGTTTTGGACAGGAGATAGTATATTCTATAAATCTGTCATTCATCTTCATCATCATTAACCCATTCTAAATGTCAATCACACGTGTCTTCCAATGTGAAGGTGACCCGACGAGTTGGTGACAAATTTCCAAGGATGGTGAACCTTCTACGTTATGCAGGTTTGATTGGCGGACGGCATTGCTCTAAAAAAAAAAACAAAACGTTCACAAATGCAAAAATGTAAATTAATTAGAAATTTTAATTGTCAGAAAACCACCACAATGGTTTTAACCGTTAACTTCTCATTTTAGAAGCACCCATCTATCCACCCATCGATTGACATAATCTGTCATAAGCATGTCATAAGTAATGTCAAAAAAAAAAGGTACCAAGTGACTTCCTGAAACACAAGTATCTAACCCTGAGACACAGGTGAAATGTCCCATATGCCTGTATTTTCACCTTTTTGAACCTTAAGCTTCAAAACCGTAACGTAATAATGCTGACTATTGCTTGACGGCAGAAACAGGTGGCGCTACTTCCCTGGACAAACTCTTTCACAAGGAGATGTATTGCTACTCGACTGTCCAATAACAGTTGCAGTGCTGCTCAGAGATTTAAATTCTTATTAGCATATTTTTGTCGTAGCCTGTATATTCACGTTGTTACTAAAGAAGGACAATAAGTTGTGTGTTACTTGATTCTTCTTTGTTTTTTTCAGATTTTCTTACAGGATAATAAGGACTCTAATAAGAATTTATAAAGAATGATATGCAAGTACAATGTATTTTTTTTACAAGCACTGCCGTGCTTGTAAATAAGTGGTGGGGCTCTTCAAGTTTTATTATACTGTTTTGAATTACTTTTACATTATTAAGAACGCACTAATATACTATACTTCTTTGTTTACTACCTAATAAATTTGCTATATACACACCCCTATTATCGAACGATTGAGTTATTTCATGGTTATTTCATAACCGGTTGAAGTTAATGTACGCATAACTGTATACTTCTATAGCCACATAAATTTATAATGGATCTAATAAAAAAACTTTCCACTTTAGCCTCCCGCCAAATTGACAACCACGTACCCTTACCTAATTTAAAAAAAAAATATAACTCGCAAAACACATTACACGCAACGGAAAATTCCCCAAAACTTATCTGAGGAAAGCTACTGTACAATCCATCATCATTATGCCAAAACTCCAGTGCTGAAATTCAATAAAAAAAAACTTCTCAGCTCCATCTAGCGGCGAAGGTACGAACTACGATGTCCCCCCTACAAACACAAGGGGGTGGTGCGCCACCCCACGTCATATCCTTTTTTCTTCCCTCCACAACTTATCCATACCTGAGCTTTCTTTATCCGTGGCCTGAACTTTTTCTTTACACCCATCCCTTTCTACCCTTCCTACTTAGATGCGGATAAAGAGTGTAGCTGTCTCTTTCTGTCGCAAAAAAAATCTGTTTATAAAAATGTGTAGATGTGTTTGGGGGTACCATTGGACGTATTGTGGGGTAATGTTTCATACGGAGAGGGGTCTTTTTGTGTACGCGTTTTGGATTGAAAAAAAAGTGCACCCCACAGAACTTTCTATTAGGATACGTTTCGTTTGCAATTTCGATAACAAAGCTGCTTTTTTTCTTTTGTAGAGAAATTATGGTGTGGGTGAACCTAATTCGTTCGGCTTCTCATGAATTATCAAAAGATGTTCTGCGTTTAATATATTTCTTGATCTTGTTCTTATGCCTCGCTTGTTTTGTAAAGATACCTTTTTAATATCCTAAATGCTAATTGGATATTTATTTGAAAAAATAATTCTGAATTAAAATAATTTGTAATAAACGCACGCGCAAATTTTGTATAACAATCTTAGGTACAGGTATAGACAGATAGATACAGAATGTGTCAATTGGTAGAAATACCGTTAAAATTAATTATCCTACCCAACTAAAAATAATTATCACAGCTTCGTTTACATTAAAATTTGTTTTACTTGTAATCGTATTAAGTTACAATGAAATTGATGTTATCTTTATGATCTTTTACAGTTTTTTAACATATAAGAAACTTTAATTAAAATTTTATTAGGTCGTCATACGGCATGTTTTGTCTCCATTTATTTGAAATACATTAATTCACTTTATAAAAGAAATGTATACTTTATTTAAATGAAATAGAGTATACTTTCACGTTTTGTAAAAATATACCTACTCATCACGTTTCCCATTATGTCGCCGTAAAAGCAATAAAATACGCAGTGAAAGAATTGTCCGATATTGAGTTAATCGACAACGACATTGGATAGGTACTACAATAATTTACATTTACGCATAAATCAGAGAATTGCACCCTACATCCACCTGTCATTAATTTTGTTTCAAAACTAATGCGTCAAAAAATGTCTACGCTTCGAGACAATTCTTTGTAGATTCCATTGTTTTGACTTTTCAAAAATACGACCACCGTCCTTAATTTTAATTAAAACAACACCTTTATTTTTATCGTCAGCCAATTGCAGTCCACTGTTGGGCATAGGCGAAATGGCGCACAAGGGAAGCCTTATGTTCGCCGTTTCGCCCGGTCCTTAAGTTGTCGCATCCATTTGTGATCAGTAAGCCTTTCGCGTATTGTCACTCCGTCTGGCCAAAGCGTGTCCTACACTACGTTTACCGAGCCACAACTGTTATGGACTGTCGTATCGCATGTTATCAGGCGCATGACCTGTTTGTCCCGTCACTTGGTAACATAAAAAAGAAGCTATTTGTACGTACCTACTGTTAATAGTTTCAATTAGCCAATACAATGATTTACCCTTTTCAAACTTTAACTTGAACATTATTTTCCTCCTGTACTTTTCAAAACACTGTTATAATATTGAAATTTACTTAATTCGAAATTAATTGCATGGTACATTGCATGGTAAAAGTGCTATGTTTTTAATTACATAGCTAAGATGTTTTATGTAAATGTCAAAATTATATGGTTGTTTTACAAATCCTTATACACATCTACATTTTTTAAAATTTTGTGTTACATACTCTGAGACTAATTACCTGGTGTCTAACTAGGGAATTTTACATAACTAAATTATCGTAAACTATACCGATCAAAAAGACAAAAAAGTTACAATTTGAAGTACAGTTTGAAGTAAAATGAAAATTTAATAGCAGTAGAGCTCCTTGTTCGTCCAGGAAAGTACTATCACTTTATCTATTTCTGCCGCCAAGGAAGCAGTAATGTCAGCATTACTGTGTTCGGGTTTTGAAGGGTAAGGTTGCTGGTGGCACTACAACTGTTACGGACAGGCGTGTAGCTTACGATGGTAAGCTACACGCATGACTTGTTCGTCCCGCCACTTGATATTACAAAAATACAACCATTTTTTCGGATCTACATGGCCGTTTGCCGTGACTATGGAAACTGTAACGGGGCGCGATACGTTGGTTTGTTTGAAAGAAACAAATATAAAAAATATAGTTTCATGTCCTTTGTATAACAATCTCATATTCTGTGTAAAAGTCGATATGTGCACAGTAAACAAAATAGAGAAAAAGAAAAAGAAATGAAGTTCTTTAATATTTTAAATATGAAATTTAATAATGAAGTATTTTTATCATTGGCCTTACATCTATAGCAAATGATTTAGGTGGTTTCTTTACATTTCTTTGACGTATATAATCGCAAAAAAATGTAACGAAAAAACGTAGCTAATGACGTCGTCGTTCACCATAACGTCTGGTTTGACAGCACTGAATCATCAACGGGGTCCGTGACATTTGTAAAAAAATGCTGTTATGGCTGCCGTCATCGTATAGGCCTTTTAGCCTTGAGTAAGTTTGCTATTGTTTCTTACAGTGAATAATTATAAAAGTTAAGAAATGTATAATATTTTGTTGGCGTATTTATGTATTTCATAATATTATAATACTTAGTCAAATTCGGATATCTTTTGCGTCTACCAAAGTTAGACGTTGATTCAAAATCAAGATCATACATCATTGATTTTTGAATCAACATCTAACTTTGGTTTACAATTCAAGAACGTATCGCTCTCTCCTACGTCAAGAATCATAATCCCAGATTCACAACTTTAGAGGGGAACGTTTTAATGTATCGAAAGGATTAAAATGAGTATAATACTTGCTATTCTTGAGGTATTGCAATTAAATTTGAAACATACTTATTATTTATTAACTAAACTACCGGATAATTCATATATTTAAGTAGAATATTTACTCGACATAATTATTTCGAACCTGTCTGTGGTTCTCAATCATGAATTTACGCGGCGGTGACACGACGAAAACTCGTTATGCATAAAAAACCTATTGATTATACCTTGTATTAATAATTATAACAAACTAGAAGAACAGTTTCATAAAAAAAACAGTAGCTTAGTTGGCATAGCGTGTGGCACGGTTTGCTGGAAGACGTTGATTCGAATCCAGTCTAGGTGTTTGATTTTTGTATTAATAATTACAACAAATTAGTGGAGAAATTTCACAAAAATAATTGAATATCGTGGTGGTCAAACACCGTGATATTCAATAAAAAACTTTAAAAAATATTACAATATTGTTAAAATAAAGATTCGGCCAATTGTGAGCGCATTAATCGTCATTACTCCCGTAACATAAAATGACTGAAGTGTGGGTAGACTGTATTTTTAGTTTAACTGCAACATGTGATGCGTATTGCTTGGTTATAAGTTTACATTTTATTTTAATTTAATTTATTTTGTCACTTCTGTTCTGGAGACTGAACAATAAATAAAATCTATAAACCAATATATTTCGAACTATCATCTACGTCCATCCAAACAACAAGTGAATACTTTTTAACATTTTGGTTCATGAAAAAAAAATTCCATTTTACCTGGAAAGTATACACCTTGTGTGTTGTGTGTGTGTTCGTTTTTATTGATTTTTGTTGACGAAAATCTTATAATCTTCTTATCGAGTTCTTAGGTTTTCGCGATTGTTACACATAGGAAATGAAACTATTTGTAAATGGCCCGAAACGTCGGTTTGTTAGAAAAAAGAAATATACGCGATTTAAATCCGGAAAAATAGTTTCATTTCTTATAACCTTCTTGTTAAAATATTGTAGTGAAACACACGCAAATTGCTTTAACCTACACACATAATGCTACCCACAATATTATATTACATATTTTCCCATAAGGATTAACAAAAAGAAAAGAAAAATCTTGTAATGTTTAAAAAAAAAGTAAAAAACTTACAACAAATGAAACTTAAATTTAACGCACTGTTTAAGTATAATTTTTAGTACATATATACCTTTGGATATATCTATACTTACAAAATAGATTAAAATGATACATGTACCTAACTAATTTGATATATTTAATTAGGTTACTCTTTTATTCTCTAGACGTGCCAAAAATTAAAAATTAAAAAGATTTTTTTTTTGTTTAACACTGGTTTATTTTATAAACAACCTACACACATATGACTGCCTACAATATATTAAAAATATATTATTAAAGTAATACAGTATCTGAAAGAGGTATATTTAACTAATTAAAATGCTAACTACAAACATTATTGAGTTAACTATATTTTACACCACGTTTTTATCTTCGTCCTGAAGAATGACACAGAAATCACATACGAGGTATTTACTCTAAGATGACGATATGGTACTTGAATCAGTCTGAATAATTTCATGACACAAGAGGTATCGATGTAGGTCAATTTTTATTAAATTTTGTCAATAATTGACGTGTTAGGTATTAAAAAAACAAATCTTTTGGAATGCATCAAGAAGTTTCTTTCGTAACTGACTTACTCGACCCAGCTGTTTTTACATTTCGACTTTGTTATTTAAAAACCCCCTTTTAAAAAAATCTTTCACTTTTAAATAATAACTATGATTAATTTTAAGTCCATAGCAATCGAATTTTATGATTTAAAAAGGTCGTAAGATGTACATATAAACAGGGCCTTACATTGACTTTTCGTACCATGACGCGCTTAAAGTACACTTAGTAAAATGTTAAAACTATGATGTTTTATGCTGCTTTGTGACTATTAATTCACTCAATTCGTTCCATGACCCGACTTTAACATTAAAGTAATATTGTTTTTATGTCAAATTTAGCAATCTTAAAGTAGTTACGCGAATGCAGTGGAAACAATATTGTTTTCAGTTTTATTGTGTTAATATTGATATGTAATGATTCAAAAGTTAAGTTGAACTTATTTATTTCCGTACATATATCTCTTCAATGTTTTGTTATTTTTTTATTTATTAGTACAGAGGAAATAATTTATCGTTAACTAAAAATACGCGATGTTTATTTCGTAGAATTATGGCAGCGACATCTATATGCTCCTTGGCGACACCAACAGTTGACACTAGACTATAATTCCGAATTCATAACGTGACAATCAAGACTCAACTTGTTTCATTCATTTTTCCTCATGAAAATGCGGAAAAATAATTGAAAACAACGTAGTTTTAATAGATTTTTATCATTAAATACTTTGCTTTTTTTACCAGTTAAAATTATGTGAATGTAAATAACATTAAACGTACTTGAGGTTTAAGAAATATTTGTTTCTCGTAAGAATTATAACAACAATTCACTTACATGAGAAATTTCACATTCATATTAGCCAAAATTCGGGCTTTATAGCGTACCCATCACAAACACTTAGCTTATTTTGTAATGTAGATAACGTATAAATTAGAAAGACATAAATTACTATCAGAAACAAATAAAATTAAATTTACTAAGACTACAATTTTGTATACTATCACATAAGAAGGTAGTGTGATGACCTATATTAATTTTTAAAATTCTACGCAGAGTAGAAATTTATTCTGTTTCCAAACTTAACAGATATAGGACTGAGTGCATCTGGAAGCGACAATGATGATATTTTTTTAAGATATATCGGCGCTATTAAGGTATATATATATATATATATTCAATAGCGCCGTAATATTATGATTTTTTACAAATGGAACTCCCTTCCGGCACATGTCTTCCCTACCTCTTATGATATGGGGTCCTTCAAACGAGGCGTGAAGAGGCATATTGTAGGCAGGCAGGGTGGACGCGGCTAGTGCAGTGAGGATTCCATCGCTGCACTAGGTTCCTTCGCGTTTGGATACCACTTTCCACTTAACATCAGGTGGAGTGGAGTCATTTGCCTGTCAGGTATAAAAAAAAAAAAAAAAGAAAAAGATATTATATTCATTTCGTGTTACTTAAAATTTTATTTATTAGGTACTAGCTACTGCCCGCGACTTCGTTCAACTTTTTAATATTGCATAATTATAGTAAAAATTGTGGTTATATTTTATACTACGTTTTATTTTTATAGTAGATTATGGTTAAACTAGGTTATATTTTCGAGCAATATTTTTAATTTAGGTTTATTGGTTGTTACCTTGGTTAAATAGTTTTCAGTTTTTGGTCTTTTATTTATTTAGCTTGATGCATGAAAGTTATGGGTTATATAGTGATGTAGACGTTTTTAAAAGGTGTACATTGATTTAGTTTGTTTTATATCATTCGGTAGTTTATTATATAATTTAGCACCTTCGTACGTAATGTTCTTTTTGCCGTAATTTGTTCTTGATGCATGGAGTTTTAAATCATTTGCGATTCGAAGAATTTTATTTTGTATTTGATGTTTTTTACTAAAGCTTATTTGTACATGTATGTCTTTTGTTAATAGTTTTTACCTAGGTTTTAATTACAGACATTATTTTTGTATTTTTATAAATCATTTCTGTAGGTGCAAGACAGTCATAATTAAATAATCTCTTAATGAGTTTGTTTTGCGCTATTTGCACCATACTTGGTACTTGGTAATATTCAGATTTATTTTAGCGGTAGAGCCCCACACTTCTACGGGGTAGTCAATATAGGGTTTCACTAGAGATTTATGTATAGTATATCGTACTCGTAGCGGGAGACATCTTACTTAAGCATTGTACTACGATAAGACGATTCGGAACATGAAAAAAGAAAGAGATGGCATTATATAGTTCGTATAGCGTGAGTTCTTTCCTATTTTTGGTAAGTAATAGACGATATTGGGAAATCATTCGTTCTTTCTATCACTTTAGCAATAATACATTACTTCATTGTAACACTTACATTTTACATCATTGTAACAGCTTACATTGTAACAAGATTGTTTTCGGAAACTATGTATAAGTCCGAAAAAAAAATCTGTTTTTCGTCTTAAGTGAGTTCGCCGTCATCATGAGTTTTTATGTAATAGTTTATGAAGAAACAACTTGAACTACAAATCGATAAGTTAACCTTTATTACGATTAAGTCAATAAAGCATACAACTTTTTTAAAAATAAATAAAAAAGATGAATAATTAAATTACCATTTCGTAACACCGGGCGTCGAAATAAAATTATATTGGTCAACCCATTGTGATGTGCCCGCGCAATCATTTACGCAGACGAGTGCGGTCAAACAGGTGTCTTAGTTTGGATGTAAACAATATCATTTAATGTTATATAATTGAGTTGATTTTATAAAACATTAGTTTCTACTTACGGTCACATTTTCTTTCCAACCATTTTTTTAAGTGTTTTTTTTTGCTTGGCTTTGATACTAATTAGAATACAGAACACGATTTTTGTTTCTGAGAATTCTCGCGTAGTCTCGGGACTTCCCGGAGCTACCTTATCTTTGTAATAAATACATTACACAAATAGCATACGGTTATTTAAGCTGTATACAATTTCGTTACAAAGATTCGCATCGCATCTATTCAATTCAGCTGCAATGTCAATTATGCTTTAACCCATTCATAGACAGTACTTAAATGGCACGGCACACCAAAACGTCGCCACTTTTCTTTTTTTATATGAAACCAGGTGATAGAACGAACAAGTCATGTGCCTGATGTTAAGCGACAGTCCATAGCAGTTACAGTGCCACTGAGAGCTTTAATTTGCAAATATCTATAAGACACTTCCACTGCGCCTGTCACTCTGAGACAAGTTGACAAGTCTCATGTGCCTGTAATTCCATCCTTACGCTTCAAAACCGGAACCTGAGTAATGCCCACATTACTGCTTCGCGGCAGAAATAGGCAAGGTGACAGTACTTCCCTGGACGTACTTTTTCACAAGGAGCGACGGCTACTTCATTAAAAATATAGCTACTTATAGGAAATGAAACTATTTTTCCGGATTTAAATCGCCAATATTTGTTTCAAAGAATATATAGCTGATGTCAAACACCGACTGTGAGCATGTCACGTATTAACATTCAATGAAGTTTGACAAACCCCAAGTCCTTGTAAAAGAAGTCCGTTATCTATCCAGGATGCTGCGAGAGGCCATTGAATTAAAAAAAAAATCCTTATTTCGATAGAGAAGATGGTTTCTCTGTACCACCAGTTTAGTATTCAGTATTTCCTCTGATGAAACATCCCAAATACACTTAAGACTGCAGTACTAATTAATATGTTTTAATTTATTCTAATTTCCATTATTCATAAATAATAAATGTAACTTATTAAAAATTCATATAGTTAAAATAAAACAATTTGTGAAATTTATTGTATATATAGCGTAAATTGGAATCTTTCTATGTAAAATTAAAAATAAGGTATTTAATTAATTACTTTTGTAACTATAGTGAAAAATAGGGTGGTTTGCTAAATATTATTCCTATGTGTAACAATCGCGAAAACCTAAGAACTCGATAAATATAGCCATTTAGTTTTTAAGCTATAGTATAAAGAAAGTATGACAGGATCTGTGTACAGTACAACCATGGCATGTGCTGCACCGAGCCGACTTCACTCTTTTATTTTATTTTCTCCAAAGATAAGTCGAGTAAGTCTAAGTAATATTTATCCATCTGAATCCTCTCGTCCGTCTCTGACATCTTCTAGATTTCTTATACGAAATAGGGTCCAGAATCTCTACGACATCACCAAGGTGGTCCTAATTACATGGAGTTATGAATATGCGACCTCTTTCATTGTCATCCCACCTTTTTATTGGTCTTTTTTCTGGTTCCAGGCCAGTTACTTTTGAAATTTTGAAACGTTCTCTTCATTGACTTACAATTTCTCTTATTCTTTTTCATCGTCATTCTTACTTTGCTTCGTTCCGCCGTCATACTCATCAAAATTCTCGAGGAGAAAAGACGTGTCCTTCAATCATATAACATCTAACTGCTTTTAAAGAAGAAAATAATAACACACGAATACAGGCCCTTTTGGGATAAGTTCACTTACGTTGTTTAATCTGTAGGGAGTGTATTATTGTACCTATTTTTATACCATTGTTTTTGTAACAGCCTTTCTTCTCCTTTTCCTTCACCTTTTCAGTACTTTGTTATTTACTTGGTACTTGGTGTAACGGGCTGGTGTCCGCAACTCGACGTCAAGGCGCCTATTTTGTTATTTATTCCTTGTACAATAAATTAATGTGGACTGAACTTTCTAGATTATTACGCAAGACCTGTGTGACAGAGTCAGCTGTAACCATGGGACTTGTAAAGGGCCCGAACGTTTAGTTTGTTTGAAACATCGAGTATATAATTTTCGTCCATTATAGCAAAGCTCAAGTTAAATGGTCGATTTGAAGTGGAACAATTGACGACAGCCGTCAATTGTTTCGAATGCAGGCTGGCCAATCGTAGCGCAGTTGTCACAGTAATTATATGACAGAACAGTTTTCAAATAAATTAAATAACATTTCGTTCCTATTTCTGGTTATATACTCGATGGTTTGAAAAAACAAATATAAGGGATTTATATTTTTATTGCACTATCCCCGAGGACATGTAACAATCGCGAAAACCTAATACAACTGTTATATATGCTGTTATGTACAAATGTTATATAGAAAGTATTTTTTTACAAAAGCATTTACCGTGTTAAAACGTAATGTCAAAATATTACAGACGGAATATTGTATAAGCAATCACACACACCCTTATTTGAGCACAATAGACTTGAGGCGGTACAATCGATCGAATCTAAACTGAATACAATCGATCGATTTGAACACGAGTCAAGTGGCCTCATTATTTCTCGATTAGCAGAATAGATCTTTTGTCGATTTGAATTAGGGGTTCGATTTTCAAATTGTATGGGTGTGAGCGGTGTTATATAATCGATTTCAACGGTTTCATTATTTTTTTTTTACTCGTACTGCGCCTTCGCGCTAGATATATAGATAGATATTTATAATTATGTATAATTATTATTTACGGACCATATATTTATTAGGGACATTTATATGAATGAATTTGAATATTAAATAAAGGAAATCAATGATGAATGTGTTGTTACTAAATATGATTAATGTAGAAGAAATAAAATAAAATAATTGAGCGCCCTAGGGCGTGTTGTTCGGGAGCTTGCCAACTAATTTTATTAATCGATATTTAAAAATATCTTTCTTATTATTTATTGCTTATTAACGTTAGTTAATATCAATATGTTTACAAAACGTGAGTTTTAATCACTTAACACTTCTAAAGAGGCTCCGCTCCGAGAAATTTATTTAAATTTCGATTTAAGAAACTTCATTCTCATTAGAAGTTATAAATCACTCAAATGAGAACATATGCATTAACTAAACATTGATAAGTAGGTATAGTAAATTTAAAGCAGCGGTAAAACTCCTTGTGAAAGAGTCCATCCAGAGATGTACTGTTGCCTTATCTATTTCTGCCTCCAAGCAGTAATGTAAGCATTACTGCGCTCCGGTTTGGCGAAATTAAAAACACGAGAGACTTATCAAACTTATGGAGTGGCACTACAACTGTTACTTACGGACAATCGTGTTGCTTACCACCAAGCGCATGACTTGTTCGTCTCACGATTTGGTATCATAAAAAAATATTTTGACGTAAGAAGATGATATAATTTTATTCACAATACAGTTTCACTTGCTCAGCTTGTCGCTGTATGCTTCGGAATCGTAGAATTCTGCATTTGCGATAGAGTATAAACGCAGCGATAAACAATAAACAATTCGATGACGTCACATAATAGTTCTTTTTATTAATAATAAGTCTGTCAACAAAAACAGTTTCACTGTACAATTTTAAAATTTCTTAAAAAACATCACAAGCGGCTTGCTAAGATTAAATTAATGCTTTTAGGGTATTGTTGGGTCTGCCTCGATACTGCAGAGCTTCGGGGATGTTGACATTGGGACGAGTTGATTGCTTTTACGCAACAATGCGTAAAAGATATGCTTCACTAGTGCACAGGGAGAGGTGTAGCTCCAATAGTATTCTGAAAATGATCTCTAATAGGCTTAGCATCGCGAAGCGGTGGCTGAATTGTTGGATTTTAGATTTTTTTATGGATATTACTAACATAGCCACATGTATGTACTAACAAACTATGGATCTAAGTTATCTGAAATAAATAAATAAATAAAAATATGATAATTTAAGCGACAAATTATTCTAAAACGTGGGAAGAGTGTACTCCTGCTCACACAGCTAACACTTATACATGACACACTTATTAATTCGATGATGTGAGCAAAATTCAAAAGCAGCGTACAGCGACACGACTACTAAAATAACACAAACGCAAAAACTTGCATTTAACAAGTAACGAACGCACTTTATTAAAAAGACGGGTTTTATAACAAAAAAACTTCTAAAATTTCACTTCCTTATAAATATTTATTCTTCAAATAATATGCAAATTACTGTAATTATAGGGCAACTCAAGAAATGGGTTAACTATTTTGCATATGCATGTCGTAATTTAAAAATGCACTAAGTGCAATAATGTTGTTATGTAAATTTAATTTTAAAAGCGTATTAGTTTAGTGGCAAAATAACATTTAGATACGAGTTGTTCGTAAGAATAAAATTTCTTTTAAATTTGCAAATTTCACACCTTGAGCTGGGGGTACGACAGGTTTCAACTTAAAAATAAAGACTTGTCGTCGTATCACGCAGTTTTTTTTGCTTCCCAACAATAATTTAGTGCAATTTATGCACATCGTTAGACAATTAGCGGGCAGATGTCCTTTGAGAAATTTATTTAGCTACTTGTTAATAGTGTGGGAAAAAGGGGAGCTTCTGGGTATTTAATTTGTAATTCGTTAGTGGGTACTTAATTTTCTGTGACAATTTTAACATATTTACGTTTTTGTGTGGGCGTTCGATTTTATGATGAATTTTATTAAGTCCATTTTTTATACATAGTGTCTGTTTTCCATAAAAATTGTTCACCTTTTTGTTATACGCACCAATGGTGTAATAAGGCCACAAGTGTGAAATGAAAACTTTTGAGGAGAGAAAGATTCCACTTACGAAATGAGTCGGTAATTTATTTTGCTTAAATACAAGAGGCATAAAATTTCATTGGTACATAATTTGTTTATATATTTACATTTAATAGTAAAACATTTAAGATTCTAAACTTAAGAAACATCACAGTATGCAATAGCAACAATATTAGATAACATTGTTTCAAGTAGGTCGTATTATATTTATGACTTTAGTCTCTTGTACGGGTTTAGGCTTATAATATGGCCCAATACGGGTTATGAACCTTTTTTTTTTATAACGTTAAGTGACAGAACGAACAAGTCGTGCGCCTGATGGTAAGTTACACGCCTGTCTATAGCAGTTGCAGTGGCACTTAGAGCTTTAAATTGCAAAGATCTGAGGGGCACTACCACTGCGCCCGTCACCCTGAGACAAGTTGAAAAGTCCCTTATGTCTGTAATTTCACCAGCACCCTTAGCATTCAAAAGCAGTGATGCTGACATTACTGCTTGGCGGCAGAAATAGGGAAGGCGACAGTACTAACCTGGACGAACTCTTTCACAAGGAGCTCTACTACTAGGAACCTTCTTCGACATATATATTTCATCAAGAAGCATTGGTTCACCATTAGCGAGGGGTATTGTTGTCGGCTAAAAAGCTAAAACGTTGAATTTTTATTGTAATGTCATCGCAGTACTGTCTAAGTTTGCTTGCTTCGCTGTCAGTCGAACAAACAAAGACTAAAGCGTGAATGACGCCCTGTATACGATTTTAACGCCCTATAAGTTCGGACACTTTTTAGCGCGGACCGGACGTCCATATAATTGTAAGTCAATGACCGACATGATCAATGAGCAGTGACCTTAGGTGCCATTTTGGCAAAACTATGATCAATGATCATAGTTTTTTTGTTATTGTTGATATTTTATTCTAAAATTTACTTAAAAAATGAAAACTTTTGCTGTTATCACCTGAGGAATGATAATTTGTGTTTTACGTAACGTTAGTAGAGACCACATTATAACTGACAGTTAATTTTTATGCTTGTGCTAACAGAACATAGCGGAATTATCTTACCAAAGAGGATCGGATAGAGATGTGCCCGCACATTACCGAGTAACATATAGTGCTGTACCACACAGTCTATTACTATAATTCCTCAACAAAAACAAGCACAACAGAAAAATTTTAATTTTTTAAGTAAATCTTAGAATAAATTATCACTAACAACGACAAAATCTTAAGGTGCCATTTTCACAAAACTATTACACATTGACACATTATTGCTTATCGACATCCAATTATTCATGAATATGCAATGAATACTGAAACGACATTATTAATTTTAAAAGTCCATTCAAATAAAATGTGTAGTACCCTTTGTATAATAAAGCTACACGTAATCAAATATCAAAAGTTATTAATATAAAGTCATAAAAACAATACGAACTACATGAAACAATTACGTATATGTGAAATTTTATAACTCATAATTAAGCATAAAAAATTTATCGACAAATTCATTCGAAGACTATTTAAACCTGTCTCCTGAAAAATTGTCATTTTGCAGATGTGCCTTTATTACACAACGGGTGCGATAAATTAAGTTCGACGTATTTTTTTTAAACCTCTGGTGCTGGTGTATTAAAATACTTATTTTATAGCGAATAATAAACTTTTAACTTTTTCAACAATCGTTTGCCAACAAGAACATTGTTATGAGGAAACTCATTGGTATTCTGTGGTCTCACTTTGAATCAAATCTGCGTGTGAAGACAGCTTAAGAACTTTGCTGGTCATTTTGTAATTGAATCTCTTCTTACAGCTCTTTTTATAAAATTAATTTTCATAATATCTCTTTCTAAAGTGTCATTAGGTCTTTTTCATGATTATCAAATAACGGGACGAACAATTCGTGCGCCTGATAGTGCAGGTGGTGGTGGATTAATGATGCAACAATGGTTTTTTAGTAGCAGTTGAGCTCCTTGTGAATGAATTCGTCCAGAGAAGAACTGCCACCTTACCTATTTCTGTAGCTAAACAGTAATGTGTGCAACATTTCGGTTTTGAAGGGTTCTGGTGAAATTACAGGCGCATGGGACTTGTCACCTTATATCTCAGGGTGACGGGCGCAATGGCAGTGCCCTAAGATCTTTGCGATTAAAGCTTTGGGTGGCACTGCAACTGTTATGGATAGGCGTGTCGCTTACTATTAGGCGCACGGCTTGCTCGTTCCGTGAAATGAGATAAAAAAAATGCAGTAAGATGGCCAACAATCGGCGTGTACGCTAATTATTGTGTTTGTCATGGATATGATAAAAAGAAAAAGATGGTAAACATTATGCGTACCTGTAACATCGTAAAGAATCTAAATACCAAAGATCTCAGAGGCAGTGCCACTGCGCCCGTTACCCTGTGTCATAAAGTCATCAAGTATATAATTATGGTGACAACTGCGCTCCAATTGGCCAGCCCGAATTCGAAACAATTGACAGGTGTCGTCAATTGTTTTACTTAAAATGAACCAGTTTAACTTGAGCTTTGGTATAATAAAAAATATGATTACGTTTGTTTTGTAATTAGATGTTTTGATGTTTTCCCCACACCACTGAATGGAACAGCCCCCCATAGTTAGAGATATCATCTTTATTACAATAAATACACAATATTTTTTGGAATATACGGAGACGTACACACAGGTCAGTTGTTGGCGCAGCACTGTTTCAGCTTTCTAATTTGTGATTTCAGTGCAAACGAGAGTAGATATTTAAAAGTGATATAAGGCCTATTTGCCTAATGAGTTGCCAGTGGTGTATGGTCCGTATTTCGTCTCTGTTTCTGGTTATATACTCGATGCATAAAATTGATAACTCCCATGTGCCTGTACTTTTTTTAACACCTTTTTCAAAACCGGAACGCATAATGCTCATATTGCGGCTTGGCGGCAGAAATAAAGTACGATAGCAATACTTCGTTGTACGAAATCTTTTACAAATTACGGCCAGTATTTATTAATTAAATTAACTAGTATTTTAGAGTTAATTGAAAGTTGTTACATTAGGGAAATTGAAATAACACTAAAATGTTATTTTTTACGCAAACAATTAGGCATAACTCTAGCACAAGCCATAAAAAATAAACACCGACTTGAATACTTAATTAAAACAACGAAGTAGAAAATGTTTATTACGAAATCATATACTTATATAGACAAAGCTGGAAGTCGTTTCTTGATTTGAATAATATGAAACAAAAAAAAACTATAAAATCACAACGCTTTTGACTTTACACTTACAACTGAATAAAAATATTCAAATTAACTAAACCAAACAAATTCGTTAAAAAAGTCGCAAAAAAAACCGCCAGCTGCGTTCCAATTTCAAAACTACGACTAATGAGTAAGTATTATTCATTGCATTACCGGTTTTTAAAAGTAAAACATAAAAAAATAATGATAAAGGGCAATACGCATGTCCTACTTTTAGTTGAGACAAAAAACTGTCTATGAATGCAGACTTTTTTACTTATTTTGAATTTCGAATGTCGCTCTCAGGGATATCAGTTACTCATTCATTTAAATCACAACAAGTTTGAAAAAGGAACGTCATTGTCTCTCCCTTTTTTTAAAGTAAGTGTAGTAGTTTTTAGTTTCTTATGAACATCTTTTAAATAGATGTAAATTTTATGCAAAGTACTTCCTCATGGATATTTGGGCGGTGAATTGATTTTTTAAGTTCCCGTGGTAACTTGTAATCACAGCATTCAAAGTACTTTAGAGTGATAAAAAAGTATATTTAGTTCTTTAGTAGTGCTCCTTGTGAAAGAGGTCGTCCAGGGAATTACAGCTACCTATTTCTACCGCCAAGCAGTAATGTGAACATTCGCTGCGTTCTGGTTTTGAAGGGTGCTAGTGATAGTACAGGCACATACGAGTTATCAACTTACGTCTCAGGCTGACGGGTACAGTGACAGTACCCCTCAGATCTTTGAGATTTAACACGTTCCCTGTGCATGCATCATACATGGTGCATTTCGAGATCCAAACGATACGTGAGTGCATAGGCATAGCCCTTTATAAATTTAAGCGTTACACAAAATTTGCACGCGTGAGCTAGATCATCTTTATTTGCTTGCACATATGGACCACAAAAATTGTGACAATTAGCATGTGGTACCGGATGAATTTTTAACCAGTGTTGCCAGAATTATCACTGTCAAAATAAAACACAAAAAAAGAACTAATGCGTGCACCATTAATGTGGCACCAAGTAAGGAAGTCATACGTGCATGTATCACATGTGGGGCACTTGGGAAAATTGAGAAAATGACCCTTCATTTTCTCAATTTTCCCAAGTGCCCCAATATTTATACCAAGTGGTTTATAGAAATGATTATTTCATCCATAAATGTATTATACCAATTATAACGTAACTTGCAAAATAAAAAAATTGCCCGTGAGGGGTCAGTTTCTGATTTCCAGTCACACAGGGAACGTGTAAAAAGAACGGAGTGGCATTGGAACTGCTATGGACAGTCGTGTCGCTTACCACGAAGCGCGTGATTTGTTCGTCATGTCACTTGGTATAAATATAAAAGTTAAGTGACACGTGACATCCTATGTATCGGAAAAGGAGGTATTATCTACTCTATGTTGTGTATCACTTCATTCAGGTTTAAGTAAATAGCTTTGTTTGTTCCAATCTCTGATGGTTACTTATGATGTAAAAAGTTTGTTTTGTATTTTACTAATGTCCGTTAAGGAATACGGCCCGAGACCATAACACTGTACTCTGTCCGCATAGATAGACAGAAAGATAGATAGGTAGATAGATCGATAGATAAGTAGATAGATAGATATAAACTTTATTAATCGCACATAAAAACAGGAACGGCACATATAAAAATTAGAACTAATGCGGGCAAAGGCCTTACCGCTGAAATCAATATCTTTTACACCTTCAACTGTAGGGCTAGCACGATAAGGCGCGACAAGCGTGAGAGCGAGATACTGCTATTCTCGCATAGAGATCTCGCGCTTTATGTCGCTCTCGCGCAAGTCGCGCCTTATCGTGCTACAGGTGTACAACCTATGAAATAGAGGAAATGTAAACAGAGAGGGAGATATAATGTGCCAATGTTAAAGATTTAAATGTATTAATAAAAACTTTCATTATATTGTACCGGGAAGCGAAGCCGGGACCTCCTTGCTAGGTAGGCACACCGTATAAATAGTTGGGCCACCGAGGTCGTTAAATCTTAGTACTAGTAGGGTTAGCACGATAGAGCGCGACTTGCGCGACATTCAGCGCGAGAGCGACATACGTGGGGCGCACTATAAGTTTCCGGAATGAATAAGAATAAATAAAAAAAGAAAAAGAATAGAAAAAGAAAAATATAAATATTAACGCTAATGCATTTTTCCATACGAGTGAACCAATTTTGAAAACATTTATGCTACTCCTCCGTGACAATCTCTGAAACATATTTTTCATACTCTTCGACTGCCTCTTCAGGTGATGAAAATCGTTGACCGCGTAACTGGTTGTTAATTTTTGGAAATAAATAAAAGTCACAAGGTGCCAGGTCGGGACTGTACGCGGGATGGCTCATAAGGTCAACGTTGTTCACCTTCAAAAATTCATTTGTCTGTGTGGCCGTGTGAGAACTGACATTATCGTGGTGCAAGATGATACGACGTTTACGGTTATTTTTACGGAGTTTGTCAATAACTTCCTGTAAACAAATGGTCATGTACCAATCAATATTGATGGTACAACGATTCTCCAAAGCAACAGTAGCCCCTTTCTTGAATCTGATAAGCATGGCATTGCACCAAGTAACGTGATCCGTATTTTGAGCCTCAGTCAAATTGTGTGGGATCCACCGAGAGCACAGCTTTTTCACACCCAAATGTTTGTGTAGTATTGATTGTATTTGACTCATGCCTATGCCTAAAGATGCCCAAATCTCATGGTATGTCACATGCTCGTCTGTTTTGATCATACGGCGCACACCACGGATGTTTTTGTTGTTCACAGCGGTGGACGGGCGACCATCACGAAATTCGTCACTGAGATTCACACGACCGCGTTTGTATTCTGCAAACCAGCTATAAATATTCGTCTTGCATGGAGTTTCATCGCCAAAAGCAGTTTGAAGCCGAGGGAAGCTCCGCTGAGCTGTTAAATTACACTTAAAGTCGTAGAAAATCATACTACGAAAATTTTCCCGCGTTAAATCCATTGTGAGGTAGACAACCAATTTCTAAAATGACGGCACAATATAAAAACAAGTGACAGTCAGATGAAACAAACTGTATTCTACAGCCAAAGAGTTCCATTTTCAAATGTTCTAATTACTTTTTAAATATTGTTTATGTAAGTGGCCAGATCCGGAAACTTATCGTGCGCCCTATGTAAAGCGCGAGATGCTGCTGGAAGTCTATCACGAAATACGATATGTGACTGCGTCCGCAACGTAGTTCATACATACTATATATGTCAGTTTTACGATGAAAGTAATGTCAAAATTCGATACGAAAGCTGTCATTTGACGTCGGAGTAAGGATTTAGTTTCGTTGTAGCTTCCGGTCCGATACGAAGCTAAAATAATGATCGTTGCTGCGTATTTCATATTTCGTGGTAGACCTCATGTACTTGCATAGACATCTCGCCTCTTTGTCGTGTTAGCCATACTGATTGTTTATAAGTATATTTCATATACCTTCTATACATTATGTTTATGGTGAGAATTAAGTGACATTTATATATATGTATATAAACATTCCTATTAATTATGACATATTAAGCAAAATCGTTTACTAAAATTGACTGCTTGTGGCAACTTTATCTACCCTTTGGGGGACAATTTTACTTTTCAGAATAGAGGTTTAAACGTACAACATACATAGAACGGGTGCAGGTCGGGCGCGTTTCAGGTCGGGAGCACGGCGGGTGTAATTCCATGTATTTATATGGACGACGATACACCACGTGCGGGCGCGGGACGGGTGCACGTCGGGTCCCGCGCGGAGATACACCCGCTGTGCTCCCTACCCGACTCGCGCCTGACCCGCACCCACTGTCAGTGTGTTTTTTAAAGATTCTACGAACGAAATTTCGATAACTTTTTTATGCTTAAATAGGAGAGTTGTATTTGTCTTATTTTGACCAGGAAAGAAAAAATGGAGAGAAAATTATTGTTCTCACGCTCAGTAACGTCTCTGACATCAGATTATGACTACTTACAAAAAAAAACTATATTTTTGGAGAAAACAAGTTCTAAATCTATTAGATAACACTGCTGCAATACATTTTAGCAATTTTTCCAATAAAAATATATCGAAAAGCACGTACAAAATTATGAAACGTGACAAAGCGATAATTGTAGTTTTTCGCGTACATTCAAGGGTTATATAAAAAAATAGACCTTTTTAATGACCTCGCTTCGTAGATAATGCTAACCTTGTGTTCCCTAATATGAATCTCTGTGAGACCTTTACTGTACCAAAACACGTTAATATCATGATAAATAATATACCACATATTTTTGTAATGTATTTTCGCTCTTTAATATTAACAATCGCAATAATTAAGGAAACAAAAATTAAATTCGTTCTGGTTTGCACGGTCACGTCACTACGTTAACCCTTCTAACGCCAATTTGCATATTTTTTTCTTAACATCCGCTGTTTTCTTTTTTTCTTTCTTTTGTTTGCTAACCTTTGGTGATTATTTTTATGCGAACACAATGAAGAATTATAACATTTATAACTGTTGAGATGGTAATAAGTTTTTTTTGGCGGCTCCGAAATCCGTTAGAGTAACAGATGGTTAAATATTAATAGAAATTTATATAACAGCACGTTTTCTATAAACGTTGTAGGTTTAATAATAAATGACATAAAGCAAATGATTTTAAAACTTGTTAATTGCTTTACAGCCGTTCCTTGGCGGAGACCCATGCTTAGAAGTGGATTGCATAACGATTGATATGAGATATTAGACAATTTGTCTATTAATTTTGAATCCGACTCACATGTGCGTTCCGACTAATAAGTTGTATGCAAATTTGAAACCTGTATTTGACGTAGGGTATGATTTTTGACAAAGATTTTTGAAAAATTCTGTTTTGCAGAAAGTTGTTATTTAAGAAGCAATTTTACTGATTTTAGATTGCTCTTTCTAGATAAATAGAGAATGAAAAAAAATTGATTTTTCTAGATAGACAAATTTGCCACCAGTGTAATTGCTGCAATAATTTCTGCAGTTAAAATGTTGCAATGTTTGAACGCATATGAAAATAATGTATGGTACTGATGATAGTTTTCGTTAATTAATTTTTGTTTCTTCCAGTACAAATTTTTACTGTTGTAAAGTGTAACTGGCATGTTGTAAAAAATACAACATTTTTACTGTTTTAATTAAGCATAGAATTCATTAAGTTTAGGTTAACCCGGCCATATTCAACCTGCGGACCACGGGCCGCATACGGCCCCCCAAGCATTTAAGTGGCACCCGAAACACTTTTATTAGGAAGCTGCTTTCAAAATTTTGAAAGTTTTAAAATCTTGACTACGATAGTCAAAGTCGACTAATCTTTATGTCTTAAGGAAGCAAAATACATTTTAAATCGTTATATTGATTAAATTCTTAATATTTTGTGTAATTTACTGATTTATTTATTTATTGTCACATGTACAATAGTCAGGTGTTACAAATGGATTACACACAGTACACATACATGAACAGTGGTCTCTGGAGACCTTCTTAGAGTACTGTCAAATGCATGAATTGGGTTTTTTGTTTTGTTTCAAAATTTATATTATGAATTGTCAATTAATCATATTATGATTCTGCCAATGCGGCCTTTTTAGGCTCCCTAGCCACCATAAACCAATCATACAAATAACATTATGTAACAAAGCAAATATTATATTGTTTATGCATGTGGTCCGAAGGAAAAAATATATAACTGGGTTAGTCTACCAGTTTTTAAGCCTTGTATCGTATATAGAACACAGGTAGCGGGGATTCACTAGCCTTGTAAGCACTTACAGACTTCTGAGAATCAATAAACTGGTTTTTATTCAATGGTTTAATCATTTCTTAACATCGTAACCTTGAAATCTGAGTTCAGTGATATTTAAAGTTTTGGTGTTTAAAACTACTACTCTAATAATGAATACCTATATAGTAATAATAACTCATTTAGACGACTTCAGTGGCCCTACGGTTTGGTGATTTTTCGGGTTCGATTCTCGGTAGGAGCTATTAGGAAATGAACTTTTATAAATTGACTAGGTGTTCTCTGTAGTGCCCCATAGTGAAATCCGGTGCTTTAGTAATCTTAGTACAGAATTTTCTTGTACGAGATCAGGTAATTGGTGTAACAGTCTGACACTTTATCATTATTTGTTCGGGGAAGTACCAAACGCTACTTGGAAGTCAACACAAAAAAAAATCGTTTCAATGTGGTTGGGTTGAGAATCTAATCTAAAAAACTAAAGCATATCGTTTATTAATGAATATGCATACTAATTTAAAAAATCTTTAACAGAAATAACAAAAAAGTTGACGGTTTTTTTAATTAAAAGTTTTTGATTGTTCTACGAGTAACGAATATATTATTTTCATAATATTCATTATTTATTATACACAAGACTCGCAGTGCTTACAAAATTAACAAATGGAAAGAAAGAAAATACATTTGTTTCAAATCACTCCATCAAAATAAAAAAAAATCTTGCAATGACGTTGTTCTGCGACGCTAATGGCATATCGTATTAAGAACCTTAATTCATATAATTTTAGAACCGCAGTCCTTATTAAAAGACCGAATATTTATAAGGAGACGCCCGCCTGCAATTTGTCCCTTCCGGAAGGTAATGCGTACAAAAACAGGAATTCATTACGACCGGGAAGAAAAAAAAATAGTCTGGCGGGTGAAGAGTTAACTCGCAACCCATTGAGTGATGTGTTGTGATTTGTGAAAGACGTGTTCGTGTTCTAATTTTAAAATTCAACATGTTTTCTTATCTTTTTGAATTTCAAAAATTTTAAACAGCCAGTGACAACAACAGTCGACGTTTGCGAACAGTTTTAAAAAGTTTAGCATTTTTCCTTTGAAGCCGTTGGAGTGTTTTATTCGTTCGATATTCAAATAGAGACTTTCGTCGTTCTGTTAAACCTGTCTAAGTGTGTGGGGGTACATAAGGCCCGCATAGAAAATTGAACGCATTTTTAGTAAACACGCCTTGTGAGGGGAGAGGGTACTTATACGTACGGAGGGTCACAGCACAGTAATGGCTGCCGAATGTCGCGAGAATCCATTTTGTCCTCCACCTCTCGCATTTTGGGGGTGCGGGGGTGTGGTGAAGTCGAGTTAGCGGGATATGCAAAAATGTTAGACTTTTTAGAGGCTTTGGATTCTTGGTAATATTGTTTAGGGTTATGAATTGTTTGTTAAGGCTTTACATAATAAAGTGTTTAAAGTGAAAACATAACTTCTTCGGGTTGTTATTATATAAGATATTTTACGTAATACTTAGTAATAATAAAATTAACGTGAGCTTACATCTATTTACAAAAGAGCGATTAAGAGTGTCTTACGAGTAGAAATATTTAATAATATTGACGATTTCATGTGAAATACGGAACAAAGAGCGTACGGATAAAGAGAATATTTTATATTTTAGTGTATTAGAATTATATCTCATAATTTAGGTCGAATACATACACTTACAAATTTTTGATAAAATTCCTTGGCAATTTGAAATAAGTAAGCCTAATATTTCAAGACAAAGAAGACGTTATAAATTGAACTATAAATGTACTAAAGCAAACGAACGTGAACGATGCGTCGTGAGAAAACTTAAATTTGGAATGTACACAGCCACAGGTATGAGTGATAACAATGATGTGCCAGAAAATCTACACGATATTTCGAAATGACGCTACCCGGAATCGAACTTGGGATTGGTCCCTATTGGTGGACAAAACTCGCAAGATTGGGATTTTTTTTGTTTATTATAACTAACGAATTTGTATTTAGGTAACTTTGGAAATATATCGGCACCTAAAGTTTTATTGATATTTAAAAAAATTCAAAATGTACGCCCATTTTGCTTAACAATAAATCTCGAACCAAATGAAATATAAAAAAACCGCTTATAGGGCTTGTAGATCTATAAGCGCTGATATTTTAATAACTGAATTTCGCTAAAATGTCGATTATATCACTTATGATAAATATAGGCCCATAGAGATAAATCGCGTAACATCATTTCTGAAAGTATTATAAGGGAAACGTAACTTATGTCTTTGTGCTCATGTCAAGCTTGCTAGCATTTATTACGTACATTTATTTAACTACTACAATAAAAAATAACCTTTTGAAATAGTAGTTATTTATTGATGCTTTATAACCACTTGTATATAAATTTTTCTTTATGTTCAATAAAGGTAACCATTTATAAAATGATTTTCATATAGTCTGTATTTATATTGTATACGCAATTAAAAAAAGAAATAGTCGCTATAATAATATTAGGCACATTGCGAGATGTGGTGAATATAGTAGGGCAAGCGCGACAGGGTGCGACTTGTGTGTGAGCGACATAACTTTCAGCGTGAAAGTTCCGCTTTTAGGCTTCGTAAAACAGAACACATGTAATAAAAATGTGAAGACATCGCCACCATGACAGCACCAGACTACACAAGATTAGTTCTTTTTTTAACATTTTTGATTTATTAAACAATTTTAGTTTTTATTAGTTATCATTAAACATTTCGTCACTATCATAAACATATCTTTTAGTTTTAAAACAATAAGAAATTTATAAGCGTCCCACTCTGAGGGAAAAAAATAGTAGTCACATACTCGTTTTATCTAGTGATGAAGAGACTCAGCCTTTTAAGGGCGCGTTCCCACTATGTCGTCACGTTTTATTATCGTTGGACGACTGTCGTGTCTAGCCTGTTCCCATATCACGACTATCTGTCGTGGACGATTTTTTATCGTTGAACGACTGTCGTGACTAGCTGTTCCCACTAGATCGTGATGACAATTTATCGTTTCACGACAACCTCCTTGTCGTTTGCACAACTGAATCGTTTGATGCACTGCGATCGCTTGTATGTTCGTTTGGAAGCCGGTAGTGTGTTCGCTCGAAATGGATGAAGACGAAATTTTAATAATATATTTTTAAAAATGCGGAAGAGGAAGTAAACAAAGAAAATATAACGTGACGTATAAAATAGAACGTGACGACAATAGGAGCTGCGACAATCTGTCGTCACGGTTTTATCGTGATGTTTTTTTATCGTCTGACGACTGTCGTTCTAGCTGTTTCCACTGTGACGTCAGTTTGTCGTTGTAACGATAAAAAATCGTGAACGACAGTTAATCGTGTCGTGCTATATGTGAACAAGTTCATTTAAACATACAAGTCACGACACTGTAAACTGCACGACAATCAGTCGTCACGACATAGTGGGGACTCGATTCCATTTTACAGGACTGGGCTCTGAAATTAAGACTGAGGGTTCGAGTTTTTATTAATAAGACTCAGTCGTTATACTAAAAGACTCAAAATACGAAAACGACTTAAACGACTTGAAAGACTTAAACGACTCGAGTTGTTTGCAAAAGATTTGTAACTATTTTATGTCTTATTAAACCCGAAGTTTATAAATAAAAATGACGTGGGTAGTATGTAGTAAATAATCACGTTTATTTACTTATAATGAAAATCGTAAAATAAATACCTTGTGCATAGAAATGAAATCACGCCATACGTCTCATCACCCGCGACTCCCGAGGCTATAAGGCGCCAATCGTTTTAGTCGTTTTAGTCTTTTTAGTCGTTTTAGTTCTATAAGTCTTTTAAGCTTCCTAAGGGTTAAAAGACTTCGACTCGAATTAGTCTTCAGTTTTAGTCTTAAGACTCAAGACTTGAGGGTTAAAAGACTAGACTAGTCGTGAGGCGTTAAAAATTGGTCTATAGCGAAACAAAAATTTTACAATAAAATAATGATAAAAATCTGTGGTATAATAACCCATTTAGACGACCTCCAGTTTTCAGTAGCGATAGAGCTCCTTGTGAAAGAGTTCGTCCAGGGAAGTACTGCCAGGGGTGGGTCGGAGGACAACTGACCTACCCCTCCGTTGACGCGGGACCCTGGCGCAAGCCGGGCGCCGTCGTGGTGAATGTGCACCGACCCCACGGCGCCGATTCAACCGGCGGGAGGTAAACCTGGGGGGTAGGCCCTCCAGTCTGGAGGGAGAGTCCCCACATAACCCCTGAGTTTCCCTGGGAAAATCTGGGGGAAATCTTCATAGATACCCCGGAGCCCAGGGAGACTCTGCTCTCTCAGAGAGGTTCTGCCACCTTACATATTTCTGCCACCAAACAGTAATGTGAGCATTACTGCGTTTCGGTTTTGAACGATAAGAGTGCTGGTGAAATTACAAGCACACGGGACTTTTCAACTTCTATCTCATGGGGGCGGGTGCAAACGCAGTGCTCCTCAGAGTTTTGCGATTAAAGCTCCGAGCGGACTACAACTGTAATAGACAGGCGTGTCGCTTACCAGCAGGAGTAATTGTTCGGCCCGTCACTAGGTATCACAAACAATAAATTAACGATATCTATTTTAATTATATAAAGAGCTAAACGTCGCTGCAATGGACATTTGATCGTCCATGTAAGCTATTGACTTACCAATAAACGCAGAAGTCGTATAATAAACTTCTATAACAGTTATTCATCCATTAAATGTAGTATTTAGTCCAAGTTATGATAGAAAATAAGAGAAAGAAAGAAAAGGAAATGAAAAAGTACGAAAAGAACACGGGTTATGTATACGAAAAATGCCAGTAACATTCATCACAAAACCAGAACAATATTTTAACTTAGTGAATTTTTACTTAATAATAAATCAAACTTAATAAAAAAAAATTAATTATATTAAGATATAATTAGAGATCTTAAGTTCAAATTTAAATTTAAGTATTTATATTTATTGGGAAGCCTGTTTCTGTAGGGATAGCACGACTTAAATCACGGGATACTGCTATACTCGGGAAGAGAATATGAGACTTCAAGATGGTTGATCTTTGCATTAATAATACTCATAACAAAACAACCGGAATTATCTCACAAAAAATCTCTGTAATAAAACAGTAATTTTTTAATGACGCAATGAAGTATATAATTAAATAATTACCTCACCTAATTTAACGCAATAATTCATCACCAAATGAGATACAGGTCTCCATATTCATTAAAAAAAAGAGAAGTGAAAAAAGATAAAACAGTCCTGTAAAAATTAATACACATAATTAGAAACCGACCTGTCAAATTAGAAACACCCCAGGGCGATCTTTTTCGCCCCATTAGAGTATTAAAAAATTAGATAAATGCCTTCGAGACACCCTTGGGATAATTATGGTGGTTGTAGATTGTGTTAAAAGAAGAGGTACGGTGGTGACATGGGGTAATTTAGGGTAGAGCGCTTGGGCACAAACATAATTATGCATTTTTAACTAACTTGAAAAAAATAAGAATATGCACTTAATTGACATAATCATAACATTTTTTTAAATAGTAACTTCGGTGGATAGTACGTTTATGTTCACCGATATTTCGAGTTATGAGAATAGAAACAACGTATAGGGTAACTGGATTTAGATTTTTATATACATTTCAAAGTGTGCCATCGCATAGCTCTTGGTATATAGTTAAGTATAAAATAATCGTACAGAATAAAGATAAAATACATAAACAGACGTGGTAGCCCAATGGTTTAACCGACCGCTTCAACTCATGAAAATATAATAATAATATAACTCATGAAATAACATGCGAAATTTAAAACATCGTGACGGAATCTGCATGGCTAAGAAGGTTCACAACGTGTGAAGTCCTCAACTGTCATTGGGCCAGCGTAAAGACACGTGACTGGCAGTGTGACATTTAAATAGCTTGATCATGAATGAATGAAATGGTGCTTTATTTCTCAATCTCAATCACAAAACAGACTAAAGAGTAGGGGCCCTAAGGTTAATACAAAACAAAGATTGGGCAGACTGTTATAAGAGAGATTGGTGTCCGAGATAGATATAGAAAAACCTATATAACGGGTCACCAGGCTGCCACTCTGCAGATGAGCAATGTGGTTGTGGCACTGAAGTTGTGACAAGGAATAAATTTTTTTTAAAAACAATTGAAATATTCCTAATTCATAATAAAAAATATTAGTGCACTAACCTAAATATTTAAAGCTTAACACTAAATAAACTCACGATGTGAAAGGTGTGAGAATGAATAAATGAATGAGTGTTTATAAGGTGCATGTGTTATTGATTAGGTGTGTAAGAATTGTACGTTTGGGATGTGTGGTATGTACAATGTGCGAATGTGTTGAGGCGAGAGAATTACGACTTGAGAACAGTTAAATGAATCATACAGGAATAACCCTTAAAATTTATTACACGTTAACACAATTTCTATAAGAAATCGGCTACCTATTAATAAGGTGCCTGTTGCACACTGTCCTTTAAGTTTTACTTAACAAGTGACGGGACGAATAAGTCGTGTACCTGGTCGTAAGCGACACGGCTGTCCATAACAGTTGCAGTGGCGTTCAGAGCTTTAAATTGCAAAGATCTGAGGGGCACTAACACTTTGTCTTTCACTATGAGGAAATCTTGTAATGCTGACATTACTGTTTGGTGGCATAAATATGAAAAGTACTTCCCTGGACGAATTCTTTACAAGAAACTCTACTACTGTTCTTGTGTACAAAGAGTATTTTATATTTGTAAATCTCATTTCCGTGCTCCTTTATTCCCGCAAATTATATCATCATATCGTTTATGTCCAATTAAGTATACAACGTAATTTCGCGTGTTGTTAGCCAAGTTTCGTTGTAATAAAGGCCCATCGGCAGTTGTGGCGGTGACATCTTATTAAAATTCAGCCTAGGGCACGTCTGCTTTCTTCGGTATACACTGCATTGCAAAATTAACTGGCAATATCTTTTGGTGATTTCGGTGCTTAGGTACGTAGAGATTCTCGGCTCGATAGACAGTGGAATGAATTAAGAGAATTTGTTTATTATATTTTTATTATTAAGTCAGTAATTGGAATTGTCTGTACAATCATAACGTATAATTAGCTGAATACTTAATACCTCATACGTAAGTTCTTTTAAGTCAAAATCTTTGCTTTTTAAATACATTCCTTTTTTTATGTATATTATAGGTTCCATGTTTGAAAGTAAACATAACACGGAGTGATTTCTTTTAAATATGGAATCTATATATACATAAAAAAGGACATATTTAAGTTAAAAAGCAAAAAATGATATTTTGACTTACAAGAGAGGTATCGTGATGATACAATTTAGTTCAATGACCTTTTTTCGGATTTTTCAATGTTGTGAAGTGAGAGTCATTAACATTGGTGTGAATAAGTATTTGTTTATGGGATTCGATTGGATATTTTAACGCGTTGTCGTTTCCGACACTATTTGTTACGTAGCACAGTGTTTCGAAATGCCTTCAGACTGGACATTTTTAGTAAAGCTTCGTATGTAAAGTGTTTTGATGTTCTAAATGCAGGACGAGAACTGACGTGTGCCAATTTTGTATAGTTTTGGAGAAAACTTACTTCAAAGTTTCTACTTAAATTGATTTTTGTACTTAGAAATTTCAAAAATGAATATAACTCAATAAATAATAATATTATTAAATAGTTATTAACATGACATTAAAATTTTAAACGCTATTTATCAAGCTTTGTCGCTTTTCCAAAATGTAAGCGTAAGTTAAAAAAATCTAATATTTCCTTAAAATGATCATACTTTTCATTTTTTGCCATTTCGCGTTAGTAGCACCCAGAAATTATTTAAAAAAGTAGTTAACCATTCCTTAATGAGTAGCAGCTTTTTGTGCACGAACTTGTCCAGAAAAGAACTACCACCTTACGTATTTCTGCCGTTAAGCAATGTCAGTAATATGAGCATTACTACGTTTTGGTTTTGAAGGCTAATTGTGCTGGTGTAATTACAGTTACATTTTCAATATTTGTCTATGGGCGATGGGCGCAGTAGCAGTGCTCCTCAGATCTTGGCACTGCAACTGTTATGGACAGGCGTGTTGCTTACCACCAGGCATACGTTTGTTCGTCCCGTAGCTTGGTAACATAAAAAAATATGAATGTGAATTTAGATAATACTAACCATAGTAGCACATATAATACACTGTATGTCATTTTTATTGTAATGCATACCTAGAGCTATAAATAAATAACAAATAAAATTGAAATAGGTTAATGGAAAGTGCGCGAAACCGGAGTCATTCTCTAGTTTGCCGCCCTTATAGGTTAATACGTACTTTCTAACAAAAAAAAGAAACATCAAAATCGATTCACAAATAGTAACCGGAGTAATAGCGTAACATATAATAAAAATAGAGTCGATTGAGAACCTCCTCCGTTTTTGAAGTCGGTTAATTAACAAAACTTATTTAGAGAAAATTGTGGTAGCTAGATTTGTTTTATAAAAAAATTTAACTGTTCGTATTTATCGGCTAGACTGGAAATTTTTGAGGAGGCCTATTTTCAGCAGTGGACGTCTACCGGCTCATATGGTGACGATGATTTGTCGATTTTTCAAACAAATCAAGGTTTCGAGCCCTTTACAGGGTTCTTCACAAATTTTTTATGATAACCAGGTGATGGGACAAGTGCGCCTAGTGGCAGCAACAATAAGCGACACGCCTGTTCATAACAGTTGCTGAGGGGTACCGCCACTGCGCCCATCTCCCGCCCGCCCATGGTCTCATGATTTTACATTTTTATAGTATTATTTGTTATAAACATTGACTTACAATTATATGGACGTCGGGTCCGCGCTAAAAAGTGTCCGCACTTGTAAGGCGCTAAAATCGTATACAGAGCGCGACACTCCGCTTTAGTCTTCATTTGTTCTATTGACAGCGCGATACCGCGATGACATTACAATTTAAATTTCGAATAGGTTGACTTGGGACATTTTTTTCGTGGTTTTTGTATTAGACCCGTCGTCCATTTATTTGTAAGTCAATGGTTATAAATCATAACGTAATTTTTAATTATTTTAAAGCTGGTACGATTTCTTTGTTGTTCAGTGTACGTTACCTTTAGTCCAATTTCGGAATTCCCTTTTTCTTTTTATATCATTTCAATAAAGCACAATGTTGATGAGTAGTCAACCGAAGTTCGCAGTCTGTACAAATGGGAACAAAGAAAAGTATCCCCATTCTCTCACGTTTTAAGATCTATTATACAAGAAGGATTTTCAAAAAGAATTGTATTAATATTTTCGTAATAACGTAGCGGGGCGAGGCGAAATTGGATGTTATTCGAAATAAATTTTATATGAGATGCTACCCTCTGTTCAAGCGTGCCTGCTTCATAATTGTGACTTTTTTATTTTGTGTCTCGTTGAAAATTTTTTGAAGATATTACTCGTAGTTATAATCGGATGGCTATTTGCTCTAGAACAAAAAATTCTAACTACACATGCCATATTGTAGATGTCGTTTCCTAGTACAGAAGGATTTGCCATATTTGTCACAACAATCTATGGAAATTTAAGAGACTGTCCTATATCTGACTGGTGTTGCGAACGTCAGAATTTTTGTAATAAAATTTAATACAACTTTCGAAGTAGTAATTGAACGCTCATCAAGATCACATTACGTAAGCCGGGGGTTCTATTTTAAACCAATTAACTAACACCACATACATGTTATTTCATCCCTACCACAATTTAACGAACTTTTTGTATGAAATAAAAAGGTCAAAAAGGACGTTCGCTTTTGAATTGTACTTTCTTAAGAAACCACCACTGTTTAGCGATTAATGGCACTATTCTTGTAAACTAGTAACCTATTGCCAATATATTACAGTCAACTTAAATCGTCTTTAATGTTACGAGCTTGTCGAGCTCCTCTACATCTTCTACTTGGGTCTGGCGGTTACAATTGGTAACCGAGACATAACTTGATAAGTGCCATGTGCCTGTAATTTCACCAGCACCCTTACCCTTCAAAACCAGAACACAGTAATGCTGACATTACTCCTTGGCGGCAGAAATGGGTAAGTTGGCAGTATTTCCCTGGACGAGCTCTTTCACAAGGAGCTCTACTACTACTAAATATATAGTATAGTAAACGTGTTCTATTTTTAGTTCTGTTGATATAAAATAAAATCATTGTATATGTAAAGTACCTATTAACTACAGCGGTTTTCTTGTAAAATTTAAAATTAATTAAAATTATAATTTATTTATAATCTATAAATTATAAATAAATTAAAATTTTTAGCAATCGTGTTTTCACACCGTATGCTAATCAGTGCATATCCACAATGTTAGTTTATATTTTTTTCGAAAGTGATTGATCAACATTTTCATTGTTATTATGCGGTATCAACCAAAGCCATTTGAAGTTGTATAGACTCTTAAAAAGACAAAACGAAACATTACATTTGAAATCAATAGTATACTTCAACTAAAATTATACAAAAAACAAGTTATCATCATATAAGTAGCTAAGTAAATAGGCAGCTATGTGACAGCCACATAAACAAAGTTTCGGGGGTATAGCTACTCTTTTCTACATACTTAATGCCGTGAATAATAAAAAAATACAAACTAGCCGTGCGCCTGATTATAAGCTACACGCCTGTCCATAACAGTTGCAGTGCCACTCAGAGTTTTAAATCGCAAAGATCTGAGACGCACTGCCACTGCGCCTGTCACCCTGAGACATAAGTTGACAAGTCCCATGTGCCAACCAAACAGAAGTCAATGCTGCAAACCGGGAACAGATCGTTTTGAAAATTTATTACATAGCGTTATTTAAAAAAAGGAGCAATAAATACGGCACAATGTGACGTCACTTTGTTAACTAGGACCAATTCAGTTATTTCCAATATAAAGATAAAAAAGCTTTTTATCTCACAATGCACTAACATACATTAGAAAGGGAGAGGCAAAATACCATTAATAAGGGGATTAGGGGGTAAGGCGCTTTTTTACCCATTGGGGTAAGAAATAAATTGGGCAAAAACCGCCTTCGGGGTAAGATTTATCGTATACTTTGCATAAAAGTTTGGTGATGTGCTTTACATTAATTTTTCATTGGTTGTCTGTAGCTTGTATAAGGGCTGTGTTTGGCAGTGGGGTCTTAAAACTTAACCACACCAATTACCTGTCTCAAACTAGGGAATTTCCTGTACTACGAGTAGTTACTACCCAGACCAGGAGATATTTAGGAAAGTTCGTTTCTCGAATTAGTCTTATTGGGAATCGAAACCAAGACCTCCTATAGTGCAAACCTAGGCTAACGAGGTTATCAAAAGAACCATGGTGTTGCTGTTTGGTTTTGTCCTCTAATTATATATTTTTTTAACAATAAAAATCGTATTTTGATTATATTTTGATTTTGTGCGCTGAAGGTCTTTGTCTTATTGCCAGGCTATGGTTACAGCTTGTCTTTTGGTATGGTGAACAAATTACATGCTTAAATGCTTATACAGTATGAATGAATCTCAAATTTATTTTATTTTAGGTTTTGCGATTGTTATACATTGGAATTGAAACCATTTATTCGGATGTACAATCGCGTGTGTTTTTTCAAATTAACCAAAGTTTCGGATACTTTAAAGATCTTATAGTTGTGGCTGATTTATTGTATTTTATAATTGTGTACGTACATTTAGTATTGTAATTTAAATTTGATGTTACTTAATTGTCAAATAATTTAGTAAAATGAGGTGATTGTTATGCTATGATCGTAAAATATCAAAAATGGACAATACGCTTGAACTTACGTTACCAAAAACATTATGTAGTTATAATTGTAATACGTCCTTTCATTTGTAATTCAATTAATACCTGAAATGCATTTAACCGACTTCAAAAAAAGAGGAGGTTCTCAAATCGATTTTATGTTTTTTTGTATGTATGTTAAGCGATAACTCCGGTATTTGTGAACCGATTTTCATGATATTTTTTTGTTGGAAAGAGGGTACCTACATAGTGGTTTCATTTAATTTTGAAGAAAATCATCCACCTCTAAGGGTGGCTGTTCACGCATGAAGATTTATTTTTATAAATAGCGCCTAAATTTTATTATAGGGAGCAATTATTTTAATGGTTGATTTTGCTATTCTCCAATTCAAGGCGTTTTTCTCTCTCAATATACTTTGAGTAGTGAGAACCGATTTTTATTATCTCCTATGTCAAGTCCCTTATAGTAGCGAACTAGGGGATGAATCCGGGTTTGCGCACTTTTCGGTAACCGATTTCAATAAAACTTGCTAATTATATGTAATTCCACGTACTTTTGAGGTCGGTTTTTTTAGTACTCTGTACTGAGATTTTATTTATCTGACAGTAATGTATTTCGTTATTTCGCAATTGATATTTTAAATATTTTCGTGGTGTCCGGCTCATGGTTGATGATTGTTCATATTTTTTGTGTGTATTTCAATTAATACCTAAATATGTATTTTGTGATGGGTATTTGAAATATCTTATATAAAGAAATGTATTTTGTAATTGTTGTCTCAAATACTTTCACGGTGCATGATAACGTTGTTATATATTTAAAAAATGTGGTCGAGATACCTAGTCTGTATTTTATATTTCCTGACTTAAATACGTATGTATAAGCATGCATTTTGCTCAGCCCGATACCGTGTTTGCTTCTAAATTAAAACGCTTACATTTCAGAGAGACGAAAAGTACGCACCGCGGCTTACAGACATTTACGACACTAAGAAAGAGTCCTTAATGCGTTGCCAGGTGTAGAACATAAATCTTCAGTCTCCTATGCATGTAAATCTGGTAGCTCTCCCTAACCTTCAATAAGGAACTGATTTGCAAAGAAATAGACATGGTGGTACCTGTGCCTCTACTATGAGTTTACAGCGACAGTAGACGACAGAGACTGCATAAAATATAACAATGTATTTGTATATTTTTTCTTGTGACCGTTAGGAGCTCAGTACAGATTTGACATACAAACTTCATTGTTTGACGAAGCGCTAGTCGACTGTATCTGTAAATGTATAGCCGAGGCATTAGTAGTTTCTGTAACTATAGACTTTCAATTAATTCGTTTATATTTACACGACTTTTACACATTATTTGAATTAAATATTATGTGAGATGGAAAGTGCGCACATATTTTTTAATCAAAAGAAAATATATTGTATTTACCTCGACGTTTTGGACGTGTGGCAACGTCCATGATTTCGAAGAGACTTATAACCATTCAAGATTAGTAGTACGTCCAGGGAAGTACTGCCACTTTACGTCCTTCTGCTGTCAAACAGTAATGTGAGCATCAGGGCCTCGTAAGGGTGCTGGTGAAATTACAGGCACATGGGACTTCTCAACTTATGTCTCAGAGTGTCGGGCGCAGTGGCAGTGTTCCTCAGATCTTTATAATTCAATACTCTGAGCAGTACTGCAACTGTTAACATAATAATAACATAATATATATATATATACATATTATATATATGTATATATGTATATGTATTATTTAAAAATCTGTAGAACCTGGACAATATTTAAACTATCTACTGATTATGTACTTCAACTCAGAAAAGAATACTGTTAGTGTTGTTATTTTAGTTCCCTGAACAAAGTTAATATTGTCCCGGAACTACATGATTTGCATTTTGTACTTCCACGGGAACTAAACACCTCTTTCGGCTTTCAGACAATAAAAATCTAAACATCATTTGTAAATATATAACAATTTACCCAACATATTACAATGCATGAAAAAGGTTTGAACGTTAGTACCAAAACTTTTTTATAAAACAACTGACAACACAAATGTTAAAAAATGTAAAAACAAATTGCGAATAATCAAATTCCTTTTAAAACATCTCAATCAAGTTTTCTCAAATTATTAACATTAATCAATTTGATTCGAAAATGGCTTGGAAAAATATGGAGTTGTTATTATAATGTATTGAAATAAAAATAGTTGTTTACTTTGTTAGAGGATTATAGCTAACGAAAATGGCTAAATTTTTTAGAAAGCTATCTTACAATATTTTATAGGTTCGGGCTCAAAACATAGGTTAAACAACTTAAAAACTGTCAGTGCAAAAATGGTGTAACCCATTTTTATTTCTACAATATTGCTTCAAATAACGAATGACACTGTTTTCATGTAATAAAAAAATGTAATAATTATATATTTGTTTTATTTTTGTTCTTGTTAAAATAAGAAACGTAACTGTATTATAAATGGCTAAATTTTTTAGAAAGCTATCTTACAATATTTTATAGGTTCCGGCTCAAAACATAGGTTAAAGAACTTAAAAACTGTCAGTGCAAAAATGGTGTAACCCATTTTTATTTCTACAATATTCCTTCAAATAATGAATGACACTGTTTTCATGTAAAAAAAAATGTAATAATTATATATTGTTTTATTTTTGTTCTTGTTAAAATAAGAAACGTAACTGTATTAGCCAAAAATAACTGTCAAAAAGACGTTAATTGAAGTTAATATGTGTGACTCTCACATTTACGTAATTGGGTTTTTCCTAATGAAACTATTAATTATCTACATAATTATTTCTTTTTTCGCCTATAACCCGTCAATTTTTGTTACATACGGTAACTATATATAAAACACTTTGGCGTTGATAGCATCAATTATCCTTTACAATTAATAATATTTATACACTTATATATATATACCAAGAAATATATATATATATATATATATATATATATATATATATATATATATA
>NW_020654520.1:4702331-4716671 GCF_003589595.1 Hyposmocoma kahamanoa
ATATATATATATATATATATATATATATATATATATATATATATATACAATGTATAACATACATCATTAAGGTTGTAAATGATATCTGGATGATTTAATGTGAAAACAACTTACTAGGTAAAAAATACATTTCTCCACGAATAACAAACGTGTGTAGTAATTAGCTCAATCTTAAACGGGAACAGAACGGTCGCATGTATAGGCTGGACGCTGTTTCGTGGACAAATGTATCATGGAGTAGATCCTAGAGGAAAAGAAAACGGAGGCGGAACAGTCCCAGATAGAGATTCAGGATTTTACTTAATTGCGAGCGCAATACCTCATTGCTACTAAACAAGTCCACAAGTCAACGTAATTTAGAAATGGAAGTCTACCACATGGAACATGCTCAAATGAAAGTACTCGTTGTCCAACTCGACTATCTCCGTTATTATGATGTCCGTGTATTTCTGTTTAATGTTAAAGCCGTTTAATGTTAATAAATAAATATCATTTTAACTTTTACAGTTAAATTATCTACTAACTTAGTATACACAACATGGAATATACAGTAGGTACCTATACAATGTGGAGCGTTGGATCTTGCCGTGCACATCTGCAAACCTATTATACACCTACTACACCTATTATAAAAGTAATTACAATACTGCGAGAAAGATATTCGTATATCATAGGAATTGTCATCTAATTCCTTTTCAAACAAAGATTGACTATTATTTCTTTTTAAATACATTGAAGTATGATTTGTCAATATAAATGCGGATTTTTTTTTAAATTTTCATAGTATCAACTCTCCATAATTCCACAGTGAAAAAACAAAACCCCAACCTAATTGATAATTACCAAGCATTAGTACGCCCCATTGGTGGGTAAAAATTATCCACCCTCAGGGTACAGCCGTTTTTTTTACTTCCAAATTGCAGGTAACTGATTAGCGGTGATAACAAAATGATTTATTGCGAATATGTAACGAGTTTCCCGTCTTATCGATCTATTGATTAATTTTTAACACGTTTTTTCTTTAAAACTGTGCATTACTTTGGCTGATTTATTTTATTTTGCATCGTTCTCATGTTAAATGTTATAAAGTCGAATTTAAATCGAAAATAGAGGAAATAAATATTTAAAATTGACCAAACAGGTTTAGAAATTGGTAAGGGCCACCTAAACTGACTTTATCACAAATACATTGAGGACGTCCTAAAGCTAAGTCAAGTCAAAAGCGTAGATAGATACGTGTTGATGAGGATAAAGACGTATCGCTGCTGTTTAAGAATAGTGGATCTAACCAAAATAGTTCATATTAATCATATAACACAAAATGCATTCAGAATGTGCTAAATTATACCTATAGTGAAAAAAAAAACGCACCGAGCTTTTCATTGGTTAAAATACAAACAAGTGACAACATGGATCAATGTATGTTTCGTCGTCTCTGAACGTAAACCTGATAAATTGGTTGTTGACTTTGAGATAGGCTACTATCCTAGAAAGCCATAGATGTGTCAAGAAAGCAGCAAGTTAAGAGCGATGCCACACGGGTGATGCGTCATGATTTTAACGCACAGAGTGCCACACGAGCAATGCGGTGTGGCAGCGTAACGCCATCGCTGCTTACTTACTCATCGCAGCACTCATCCCGGCTTCCTCCTGCTTCGTTGCGCCGTTTCAAAGCACCATGTCGTACGTAGTTCTAATTTATAATACGTCGCAGCGACAATGCTCACGCATCGTGTGGCGTCGTCGACGTCTATCCTGAAACGCAGCGTACTGGTGACTATCCCTATTAGATTATGAGACAGAAAATGTAGTTAAGAATTCCAAAATCGTTTCTAATATACCCCACCCCCTAAGGAAAAAAGAAAAACCCGTAAGGGTTTCACATAACATAAGGAATTTTTCACAACCTTCATTTTTAAACCATGACAACGCATCCCCTATTGTATAATTTAATATGACGTGGGGGCAAACCCCAGTGGGGGTGGAATTTTTTCATCACGACAGTTAGTCCATATTTTCTTTTTAATCGAACATTGGCCTGGCACGCTATATTTTGATCAATGGCAGAATGCGAATATCACGTTTCTTTATTAGATGGATGCCATTTTTTGTGATATTATAGCTAGTTGTACAGTCACGTGCGTAAATATGTGTAATATTTTTAATAAATGGTTTCTTTCAAAAACATTTGTCAATATTTCCTTTTTCGACAAAACATTATTATGGTTGCAATTACGAATATAGACGAAAGTCAAATTTCAATTACGCTGTTATAATTATATATTTATCTTCACTTAGAGAGGAAAAAAAGCCGTGGTAGCCTAATGATTTGACCTACCGCTTCTCAAACAGAGGCCGTGGGTTCGAGTCCGTGCTCGTACCTCTTAATTTATGTGCGAAATTTAACTACGATTTACTATGAGCATTTCGATTAAAGAAAACATCGTGAGGAGACCTGCACGTCTAAGGTTCACAACCCTCGTAAAACCTGTGAAGTCACCAACTCGCAATGGGCAATGGCGGACCATGGCCAGAGAGGAGACCCGTGTCCAACAGTGGAACGTATAAATGATTATGAATAGAGAGGAACTATGCTTTATCTTATTGTTAGGTTCATAATATAAATCCATGTATAAAAAAAACAAATATTTTTATTATACAGCTATTGGAAACGCGAGGAGAGACTTCGACGTACATATCTGGATAAGATTTGAGATATCTTAAAAAAAGCCTGATTAAAAGTATCGAGAATAAACGAGCTTTTATATTAAGACATTGGCGCAAGTGGAGGAGGCTAATGCGGTTTGTCAGCGAGTGGAGGTTCATGGTCTCTGCATACCCAGTAGGAGACCAGCTTTACGTAACCTTAAATTTTTTCACCTCACTAGCTCGGAAAGGCATTCTTTCTCATTAGAAATCAGCGCGCAAAAGCGTTTATTCCACGCCAGCGTGGAAAAGGTTTTTGAAATTCGAACTTGACGATGAACTTTGGTGCACCTAACTTTTTTTTCGATGAAAAAAACATAATGACACGTTCAACTACGCGATTTGTCGTACATTGTTTAGGTAATATAAATCCGTTACTATATTTTATTCTTATTATTGTTGACATTAAATTGACAACGATACCTAATTTTGTTTATTAAAACTGATTTGTTATAATTCAACTGTTTTTCTTTCATCTACTATTTTCCTCGTTATATCGCAAAGTTGTTTTGCGTTTTGTACCTTGAAACCCCCGCTACGCTCTGGATTCTATTTTTGAATATTCAATTCAATCTAAGGTTCTTCGCCTGGTCAGGTTTCAATACAAGAACTCGCACAACAACTTTGTAGCCTTGCATAACAAATAACAATTTTCTGTCGAAATTATAAGTGATCGTGTAGTGCTTCGGGCATGTTCGCGGAAGCACGCACAGTTTCAACACGGTGCGGCATTGACTTACAAATAAATGGACGACGGGTCTAATACAAAAATCACGAAAAAAATGTCCCAAGTCAACCTATTTAAACGTAGTGACATGTAAAGGAATATGAAAAAGCTAAAACGTTGAATTTAAATTGTAATGTCATCGCAGTATCGCGCTGTCAGTCGAACAAATGAAGACTAAAGCGGAGTTTGACGCTCTGTATACGATTTTAACGTCTTACAAGTTCGGACACTTTTTAGCGCGGACCCGACGTCCATATAATTGTAAGTCAATGCAGTGCGGTGAAAAAAAAACGAACTATTACTAAGTAACACAATCGTGGACCTAAAATACTGTGTGAAATATAAATAAGAAGATTTTTTTTTATAACATCAAGTGACGGGACGAACAAGTCGTGCTTCTGATGGTAATCTACACGCCTGTCCATAACAGTTACAGTGCCACTCAGAGCTTTAAATTGCAAAGATGAGGGACACTACTACAGCGCCCGTCATCCTGAGACATAACTTGACACGTCCCATTTGCTGTAATCTACGTTAGCCTGATATTACTGCTTGGCGACAGAAATAGGTAAGGTGGCAGTTAGTACTACCACCCTAGCTATTTCTGTCTTCCTGGACGAGCTCTTTCACAAGGAGCTCTGGTGCTACTAAAGTGATAAATATATTATGTCCACAATATCTTGAAAGGACGACTTATGCATAGGCTATTATAATTTAAAACTTCTTAATGATAGTCGGGCAAAAAAAATCCTGCTCACCGTAAATACATAAGGGTGAAAAAACATCAAAAACCCTTGGAAGCTTTCCGTGTTGCTTACGCGTGATCGAACACGAAAAAAAGAGGGTGCAATACACGTCAAGGTGCTTAGTACCTTGATTTAAGGGTTGATTTAATTTTTTTTAAGTTAAGCAATCGACGGAAAGTAAATGGGTGCTCTTAATTTTGTTTATGTTAGATATTTTTTTAACAACTGTAACTGATATGACAGTTTTAGAATATTTTAATTAAGTCTGATAAGTGTGGTGATGTTGTTGATGAGTTTAGTTCCCATGGCATCTCGTGTACTTGAAGCCATGGCCGGATTTCCCGACATGCAGCGCCCAATAGCATCAACTTACGGGTCTTCACCAGAGTTAAGACATCGGCGGTTCCCGAGCCCACTGGCATATAATCACGATGACGGTAAGAGGCCTGACGATATGACTGTCGGTCCATTGAAACTAGGGAGACAGCTAGTGTGGAACGCAACCTGTGTGTACACTGTAGCCGTCCCATGTCCTTGCAAGCGTGGACGACACAGGCTCTGTTGCCAGAGCGGCGGATATCAAGTGACGGGACGAAAAAGTCGTGTGCTTGATAATACACACCTGTCCATAACGGTGTAGTGCCATTCAGAGCTTTAAATCGAAAATACTTAAGGGTGATTGCTCTACGTAATTTCACCAGTACCCTTACTCTTACAACCTAGAACGCAGTGATGCCCACATTACTGCTTGGCGGCAGAAATAGGTGAGATGGCAGTACTTTCTCGGACGAACTGTTTTACAAGGAGCTCTACTGCTTCTAAACTGCTACACTTCTGGAAGCCTCCGGTGGCCACAAGCCTGGTATTAATTTCCGCTAAAGAGTAAGTTTAGCTAATCAAAGGGGAAATATTGCCAGCCTTCCGGGCACGATGTCCCAGGGTACAGCCCTCGTGGAAATTTTGTACTTGTACACTTTCAAATACTGTATTATAATTATTAATACAAAGATTCGAGAGGACTCGAACCGACGTCTTCTAGCAAATCGTGGCAGACGCTATGCCAACTAAGCCACGGAACGAACCAGCGGACCTCGCGAATTGTTTTATGTGCTTGTTGTCAGATCTTTGTATTTGGTTTTCATCAACGGCTTTTTAGCCGTAACGCCATCTATGAGATCTATGAAAGTTTTACTATATTATAGTTATATTATTTCTCGAAATCATCGTACATAGTCTGAGAAGTCTTATGAAGAAACTTTAATAAGTTTCTCACAGGTGGCGCTGACAGTTAGTAAATTAAATAAATCTGCTAAGTCAACATTTTGATCGTCGCCACGACGCGGAATTCGAAAGAAACAATATGTTTTAACTCCAGGCGCATGATTCAATTGTCCCGTCTCACTTGGTATCACAAACAAATGTGCACGACAGCCAAAATATATAATAATTTTGTGTGGCAAATTGTGGCATAGAAGAACGATAATTTTCAATATAATTACTTTTACGCAACTATAATCTTATCATAAATTCGTATTTATATTTGTAATTGAATTCGCGTGTTTACTTCAAAAGTTCTTAATTTAGAAAATCAATCAAATCTGCAACGAGCAGTTTCGAAATTATTATAAAACAAAACAAATTACATTCTTACTCTTACGGTTCAAGATATCTGTATAAAATGTACATTGAACAACTCGGTAAGTAGGTAAGTAATTAATAATAACCAAAACCAGTTAGTTAAGATATTACCTCGATCCGTACTATTTTAACTATTAGCAAACACTATTTCAAGTATTGGCTAATCTTAAAATAACTTAGAACCTAAAACACTAACTAAGGATCTAGATGAAGAAATGTAGACCCTAAAGAATGTAGGCAACATTCTTGACTTAATGCAACGATGTTGCCAGACCAGCGTAGTGCGTTTAGGTCCTTAATTAGGCCTAGATTACTATAAATTATGTACGTATGTTTAATTTATGGTGCACTAACTCGCAAACAGTCAGACGGTTCACCTGACAGTGCATGGTAATCGCTGTCTAGACATTAAATTTGCTTTTGCAAATACATCTTTCTTCTGTGGGGCATAAGATTTTAAATCACATGAGATTTGTCAAATTATACCTCACGGTGACAGGCGCAGTGGCAATACACAGATCTTGGCGATTGAAGGGCACTTCAGGCGACTCCTTCGTCCCGTCACATAGTATCATAAAAATAATGCTTTCCAGCTCAGGTTAGTTGGCAATGTTATTAAGTAAGCAGATTTAAAGTGTGTACATTATTATTGAAAAATCGAATGAATTACTTTGCAGATGGTTACCTATCAGCAGTCCGAAATGACATTTGTCAGAAATAACGTTTGGTGGAAATTTCATAACCTCGAAAGTAATTTTGAGAGGAAAATGTTTTTTTCTTTTAAACCTAACTTAATCTAATCTAGCCGAATCTAATCGTGTCTTTCCGATAAACATTCAACATATCCTGAAAGAATAACTGTTTCGTTATAATTCGGTTTTCGGTGTAATGAAAATTCGAACAAACGTTAAACAAATGTTATAAAATCAATTATCAACAAAAAAAATAAAGTCTATTCCAATCCATTCTCAACAAAAAGTAAACAAAATTGTTTGGTTAACATTCTAAAGCAATCACTCAATAAATCGAATAAGTAATACTTTCAGGTATATTTCGAAGATTTCGACTTGATATCTCATCGCTTTTTCCAACAATATTCATTTGAATCGCATGGTAAAATCGTATTTGAAAAATGGTAGTCCAAAAGTGAGTTTACTTTTCAACTATACAACTATGACTTGTCTATGGTTGCATAGTGCTGTACGAAAAAAAAAAACATTCCGTTCATTCAATTAAAGTTTCTGTAATCGATTATTAAATCGAATATTTCAATCGTAATCAAACGAGTATCTAAGTGTAAGGATTTGAATGAGGATTTAAAATCAATATTTCGGAAATTTTATATGTATATGCTTATAAACGTTATGTACGGAAAACCGCTAGTATGACTCAATTGAACTTATCGATTCATTCAATTAATTAATCGATTTGTAGTTGGTATTACAATTGGCCGTCACTAAACCGTCTATGGTTGGGTTAGTGACTTGTTTGTTTATTATTGTTCAAAATGGATTGAAACGGAGTATACATAATTCTACTCCAATACGTACTTAACTGGTAAAGAAAAACTCCGTAAAGAAACTTGAACGTTATGTAACGTTATACTGCGTACTGCACTCCTCTAAGAAAGACATAGACTGTCTATCGTATCTAGCACTCTTCTGAGAATGACACAGAAAGTTTACATGACTCCACTCAAAATGTCATGGAAGGATTACATCACTATTTTATATAAGAACGCTATAGAAAGTTTAGTGCACCCTTCGAAGACAGGCATGGTAGATATACAACACTTATAAGAATGACATAGAAGGTATACAGCACTCTTATATATTGTTCAACGTGTATATTTTATACTAACATAGTAAATAAGTTTTTATTATTGTAATTACTAACAATTGGACCTTAGTCGTCTTAATAAAGAAGATTTATTTATTTATTTATTTATTTATTTATAAGAATGTCATAGTCATTTATAGTAAGATTTCAAGTAGATAATGTCAATCTAAGTACCTGCACAAGCTGGACCGCAATGAAACCTAACGAATGTAATAAAATGTTATTAGTTCACTGTTAAGGCGACTAAATGAAGATTTGAACACAGCCTATCATTTCTATAACGGCCGTAATGATTCTTTACTTGCTCATGTTATAATTAGGTTACTGTAGAAAGATGTCTTGCTTATCGTTAAGACTATTCTATAAAGGTAAATTAAAATATAATAAATGTTTTGAATCGTATTGTTGTGTAAAACGATGACGGGTTACTTATTATTATATAATGTCAACTAAAGTCTGGAAATACACAAAATAATAATCAATGCACAAACCAAAGATCACAAATACCTACATCAATCAGACTTTGGCCCTCTCCCCCTTTGATCCAAAGGGGGGAAAAGGGAGCCACTCTTCTTATTTCGACGGATCAACGCTATACGTAGCTGTTTGAATTCCGAATCAAAACTGCAAATTGGGGATTTGATTGGCGTGATTTTTTCGAAAATTTAACGAACAATTTTAGAATGTTTTGATTCGAAATTTAAACGCAAACATTGCAATTGGTCCATGATTTTTTTGCGAAAAGTTAAGGCGTTTCAAACAATGTTGTATGGTTGTATAAGTTAATTTTTTTAAGAATTAGAAAAAACAGAACAAACAAGCAGTGATCATAAACCTTTTTCTCCAGGCGACCTATTACAGGTAAGGAAAACATCGTAAGAATCAATGACAATTGACATTATAAATGACACGATAATTACAGGTAATGTTCGCAACCTCTGTTTCTTTAAGTTTTTTATAGTGCAAGTTTTTAAAATAGGTTATATATAAAGATAGAATATTACGTACGTAAACATAAAAACTTTTTTAAATCTATAGTGAATAATACTATGAGTAAAAGAAGCATAATAATTACAAAATTTTCAGAATTTGTTTGAGAATATTGTATCATGGTAAATATTAAATTGCTTTACTTACAAAATAACAAAATATACAGCACCTGATAAAAGACCTAAACGTTCCTTCTGTCTAATGCTGAAAAAACGAAGTAAAGTAATTACAAAATACGTATACATAATGTGACCAAGGGCCCATTCTTACCACCTATTAAAGTGCACTTGATTGCAACCAAAGCTTTACATTCATAAACAATAAATTGTGGAAGGTGCAAGATGACAGCAATTCCTAGGACGAACTCTTTCCCAAGGAGCTGTACCGCTACTAAATCTACTGATACGGTTTCTTAAAATTTGGCACATTTAAATGACTCCTGAATTAGTATTTAGATATGGATAAATAATGGAGAGATGTCCTCGTGGCGACTATTCAATCTCATACTACCTAAGGGCTTGTTTTTTTTATACCGAGCGGTACTCTTTGCGCATTTATCGATGGAAATAAGTGAGTGGTTAGTAAGTGGAGGCAAAACTCCTCGCTAAGGAGCTTTCAAAGCCTCAGGTGACCAGAAAGCTGACAGGGACTTTCGCTAAAGGATAAGTTTAGCTACCTAAAGGGATATCGTTGACAGCCCGCTGAGCACGATGCCCTGAGGCGCGCAAAAATTCTCGATGAATTTTTCACTAGAAAAATCTAAGGTAGAAAATTTTATGTACTATTTTGTTTATTTCTGTGTACGAATGGAGGGGAGATCTTTGTCCGTAAATATGTGTATTCGTTGTATACCTGTCTAGTAAAAAAAACGTGTACAAAAATTCAACTATTTAAAGATCATCTGATCTTTTTCTAGATAGTGCAGAATTAACAGTGATGAAATAATAACAATAATAAATAACGTACATCTTAATATCCAGTACAACTCCTGGCCCTGCACTAGGAAACAAAGGGATTTAATGATGTAAACCTTTTTTTCGCGGGTGCCATGGACACACACATAAACAACAAATTACATCTAAACAGGAGATAAATTAATGTAGGCCATAAAAATATTTCTCCCGGCCCCGGGATCGAACGCGTCCCGGGTTCTTACGAGACGAAATGAACAAGACGCCTGATGGTAAGCGACACGCCTGTCCATACCAGTTAAGGTGCCACTCAGAGCTTTAAATAGCAATAGCAAAGATCTGAAGGGCACTGATGCTGCGCCTTCACCTTGAGACATCTCTAAAGGATATGTTGATAACTCCCTGTAATTTAACCAGTATCCTTAACTTTCTAAACCGGAACGCAGTAATGCTCACATTGACGCTTGGCGGCAGAAGATAGGTCAGGTGGCAGTTCTATAGACGAACTCTTTCACAAAGAACTCTACTACTAATAAAATTGCAATTTAATTGTTTGGTTTTTTCTAATGCATGAACTAATGCAATTGCATTGAAAATTAATTGATGACCTCAGAGGCCTAACGGCTTACATTGTGTGCGCTGGATTCGGAGGTCTCGGGTTCGATTCCCGGTAGTACCAATTTGAAAACGTGGTCACATGTGGCTTTATTATACAAAGTGTGAATTTGAATAAGCTATAGTACAAAACGTACCTCCAATTAACACTATGCAAACAAAATTTTTGGACATGTTCTGTTTTTATTTTGTTATTTGTTATACGCAAAATTGGTGTTTTTGTCTTTTTTTTCGAATTTTATTTCTTTATTTTTTCATAAAATTCGGGTAGCATAATATTAGTAAATATATACGCTGTTTATAACAAGCGTCTAAGGGTGACAGGCGCAGTTCTCCTCAGATCTTTGCGATTTAAAGTTATGAATGGCACTGCAACTGTTACGGACACTTAGCATCAGGCACACGACTTGTTGGTCCCGTCACTTGATATTATAAAAAAAAATAGTATGTATCGAAAAGACCGTTGAGTGTTTCACGGGTTAGGTTTCTTATTGACTCGTATTTGATTTATATTTTGACAAGTGGGTGTGTTGCTAGAAATAAGTACATTATTAAACCCTTGCCCTAAACAAAGCACCGTAATACTGAGTTAAAGTTACGTAACTACAAACGAAGATAAAATATAACTAACTAATATTTAAAGTAGGTTACATAAACTTTATATGAAGCTATAAAAACTGTTAATTACGAATACCTATTGATGTAAACATTATTATTAATAAAATCAGAGGGACTCGTGCTCAACAGTGGGTCGCAAAAATATATCGAAAAGAAATACGAATAACACTAAATTAGAGTACAAAATGATTTACGAAATACCTCATTATAATTTGATGACCTCTGTGGCTTAACGGTTTATATCGTGGTCTCTGGATGCGGAAGTCCCGGGTTCGATTCCCGGTAGACCAATTTGGGTAATGAACTTTGTAAATTGGTTCTGATCTGGGTGTTATGGGTAGCCAGAGTAAATCCCGTTACTCTGGTTTATATATTCATAGTACTAGAAATTCCCTCGTTAGAGACTAGACAGGCCAGTGGTTGTCTAGCACATATCGTCTGGATATGTGCTAGACATATATAATAATTATGATAATAATAATTATTATTATATAATTATCAACCCACACACAGTCCACATTGAACACATGCAATCTTCAAGAAGAAGGGTTTAAGGCCCACCAAACTTGTCCAATGCGATATGGAGCCATTCCTTTTATAAATTTCTAATGTAATTTCCTATAATTGTTTTTTACTAGAGAAAGTAAGTAAAGTTCCGAAGATTAATGAAAAAATCGTTTACTTTTTCAATTAATAAAAGTTAGGCGAAGTTACAGAGTTTATATTTACAAAAATATTTCAGAGCAAAAAGTGAAAAACCGTAGAATTTTAAGAGAAAACAAACAAATATTTTTACATTTTACTGAAAGTATGTTTACATTTTCAAAATAAAAAATTCAACAATTTTAAAAATCTTAACAAAGTTTCTATAGACTTTAAATTTCATTTCGACAACTATGTTCCGCGCGTCCCGAAGCATCTGAGGAAACTACTTTGCCGACAGCTCTTCCAATAGTTCTCCTACTCAACGCTAGATGGCGGTCAAAGTATCTTGTGGACCATTATTCGTACTCCAATAAGAATTGATGAAAGTGGTAGGTATCTTATTTTCTTAAATATTACTGCGTAATTAATATGCTTTTTGGCTAGTATTTGTTTGTTAGTACAATAAGAGTAATATTTAAAAACAATTAACGATTGTTTTGAACTGTAATTGTTGTTACAGCCCTTCCACAGATGGCACTGTATGATTTTAAGGCACAGAATTAGCTGTGAGTTATTAAAAAAAGTGAAATTGGAAAATATCACAGATGTCGCTAGTATACAGTCGTTTAAGGCGTTTGCTACGAAACAATTTCTAAAGGAAGTAAATACAATAGATAAGATAAAATGTTTATAAATTACATAAATGATTAAACTGGATTTATTTTTGACAGGTTGTTAATTTTGATAGATAGCCGTTCGCATGCAATGCAGTACGACGCGCACTTCAGTTGCAATTGATTGATAAGATAAACGACCAAAAAACAACTTACGGTATTTATGCGATAATGACCTAATTTTGGATTCTATATGTAAGTAATACGAGATTGTTCAAAGGAGATTAGGTATAATTGTTTATTTTTAGCACGATGTTTACATTGACATGTAATTTGTAATCAAGTGTTACAATGTTTGATAAGAAATTGATAAAAAAGGTGATTTCTTTCTAAGTTGATACAATTTTATAGGATATTAAAAGATTAAAGTTATCATTCAACTATTCCTTATTATAATTTTACACCTTTTGCCTGTGTCTCTAGATCCTCGATAAATGCTAGCCAAAATGACTTTTTATGGACAAAATAAGTCCAGTAAACTAAGTAACATATAAGTAATTAAACGTAAATGGTTTTAGTAACCTGGGTTAGCAAAGAAAGGAAAAAAGAAAGAAGTTTTTTTAGTGTTCGATCTTTGTATTAAAAAATTGGAAAATTGGTTTCTTGCTAGTTCTTCGAAGTCAGCGTAGTGAATGAGCAGTATCTTAAATGTGACGTTTACAAGTGTAAATTTACTTTACCAATGGAGTAAATGATTCTGTGACTCAGTTGCGAAAAATATATACTAAAGACCAAACCTTGGAAGAAAGCGACGTAATTTATGTCATTAATAATAAGATAAATAGTAAAGAGTTTGAGTTTTATGTTCCATTTTAAATGCAAATTTTGTCGATAGAATTAAAGTCCCATCGGCTATATGTACATATAGCCAGCCAGCTGGTTATTTTCTATAGCAGGTTTTATATCACAAAGCGAAAGTGTTTACACCTCTCTCTCTCTCTCATCTTAGCGTTGTCCCGGTTGCGTCCTCAGCAGGGTTGCTGCGGAGCCCGGGGTCCGCTTTCCTACTCTTTCTCCTCCACTTTGCACGGTCTTCGGCATCCTTAGTGGTGAGACCATTGGCACGCATATCACCCTTGGCGACGTCAAGCCAGCACTTCTTGGGTCTGCCCCTTCTACCGGGGCCCGGCGGAGGTGGCATAGCCAGACATTTGTTTCCCACGTAGCAAGCCGGTTTCCGTAAGATGTGGCCGTACCAACGTAGGCGGCTTTCTTGCAGTTTATCTGCAATGTCACGGACATGAAGGCTGCCGCGGATGCGGGAGTTTCTGACACGGTCTTTCCGTGAAACTCCACACATCCAGCGCAGCATCTTCATTTCCGTGACACGCAGCTCCTGCTTATGACGCTCAAGTACGGGCCACGTTTCACTGCCATATAAAAGGACAGGCCTAATGATGGATTTATAGACCTGTCCTTTCAGCTTAACCGGCATCTTGGGGTCACAAATTACACCAGTCACCTCACGCCACTTTGCCCAAGCGGCTGCGATTCGGGCTCTGACGTCGCAGTCGATGTCTCCGGAGTGTTTACACCTGATTAGGTGATAATCAACAAATGTGATCAATTGTTATTCAGATATAGATTGAGTTGTTTTTCTTGTGGTTTATCAATGTTTGGCCTTGAAATAGGGGACTACTTTCCGCTTTTCATTTAGTATATAAGGACGGCAAAAATCATTTAAAATCACTATATACGTTGTAATCGTCGACACAACTACTTAAAACTTTTGAATATTATATTCCATCATGGCTAAATTGATCGTCTTGGTTCTTCTTGTAGCAACCGCCGTGGCTGTATTGTCTGCTCCTCTTGAATTGACTGAAGGTACGTATTTTCATCTTTAGTACAATTTACCTTTATGCAATTCTCTATGCGACATGCCTCGGGAAGATTTTGGGAAAATTTACGATTTTTTTTTTCAGTATGAAAAGGGGATTTTCTTTTTTTAAAACAAGTCATTAAATACTGTTATGTTAGCGGTTGTAAGTTAAGTGCCTTGATATTTCCCTTACGTTATAATTAAATGAAATGAACGACGATAGTGTAATTTGCACATAATTCTAAAACACATAATAATCCAATGCATACTCGTGTTTGCTATACAAGTCCTTTAAATTGGTTCTGACATTCGATATTTCGGTAAAAGGAAATAATTACTGAGTCGTGATTATCTGACCTATTGCTAATGATTGCTTCGCATGTTTGTTTCCAGTGCAAGAAATAGTCGA
>NW_020654521.1:0-10259 GCF_003589595.1 Hyposmocoma kahamanoa
TAACAACTACAGAGCAATGTTTGTCGTTACGCAGTGGCGCCACCTCTATGTTGTATGTTCTTTTTTTATGTATGTTACGCGATAACTCCGGTATTTGTGAACCGATTTTCATGAATCTTTTTTGTTGGAAAGGGGGTACTTCTATAGTGGTCCCATTTCATTTTGAAGAAAATCATCCACCTCTAAGGGTGGCTGTTCACGCATTAAGATCCATTTTTATAAATAGCGCCTAACTTTATTTAGGAGCAATTATTTTAATGGTTAATTTTGCTATTTCTCCAACTCAAGGCGTTTTTCTCTCAATATACTTTGAGTAGTAAGAACCGATTTTTATTACCTCCAGTGTCAAGTCCTGTATAATGGCGAACTAGGGGATATTTCGATAAAACTTAGCAAATAGCCGTAATTCCACGTACTTTTGACGTCGGTTATTTTAGTACTCTGTACTGAGATTATTGTAATTTAAATTTGGTACTTACCAATTTTAGGTTAGATACACTTAAGATTTAAATGCAACTGTATGCCGCTTACGTTAAGAACGCTCCAAAGTACAAAGTGTCAAGCTTGACTGTACTCGAAGGAATTGCCAGAAGTGTCCACCGTAACGTTAGTTTCATCTTACGTAAACTAATCTAAGCTATTGACCTTGATTTGTATTTTACTAGAGAACAAGGTCCAAGACTTTACCGTCCTCATTCAAGATGCAATTATGTTGAGTCAAGTCATTTAACGCTAAAAGTTCCAATAGAGATCTCTCATATATACTTTTGACATTAAGGAAGGGTCCAGACAACGTACCACTGCTGCAAGCGTAATCTTTCCAACTAAGTAATACCACTCAAAGTAAAGACACCCAAAATTAAGGCTTTACCTTGTTATCCAAAATCTTATTAGTGTTGTCTATAAAATGGTCAAAGATATGTTTTTGATCGGCGGCGGAAGGTAAACACTACATATCAACAATTTTTCAGCCTCTTCTTTGCGAACATCCAATTCGACCCATAGCTCTTCACACTCACTTTCAAGACCAGGCAACCTGCGAGAGCGCAGACGTTTAGTCACGGCAATGAGGCCCTTTACAGGTTTACAGTCAAACGTGACCATGACGGTTGACTGTGGACCGTAAAGGGCCCGAAGCGTCGGTTTGTTTGAAAAAACAAATATACGCGAGTTAAATCCGGAAAAATAGTTTCGTTTCCGATTTTATTTCTTTACAGCGCACAGTAACGTTAGCGTAGCTATTGTTGTTGACGAGCGTTAAGGGCCGAACAGACAGATAATTTTAAATTTTAAGATATGATAAGCCGTGGTAGCCTAATGGTTTGACCTACTGCCTCTCAAGCAGAGGGTCATGGGTTCGAATCCGGCCGCGCACCTCTGAGTTTCTCGGAATTTATATGCGAAATTTAATTTGAAATTTATCATGAGCTTTTCGGTGAAGGAAAACATCGTAATGAAACTTGCACGTTGAAGAAGGTTCACAGCACTCGGAAAACGTGTGAAGTCCCCAACCCGCATTGGGCCAGCGTGGCGGACTATGCCCTAAACCCTCGTCTGAAAGGAGACTTGTGCCCAGCAGTGAGACGTATAAAAGGGTTGATGATGATGAAGGGCCGAACAGGTGTATTTTTATTGTTGATTCTCCGTTTTTTATTACGACATTCGGGACAAAGCCAGCTTTCTTTGAAGTCAGCAGACAGTTTTTTATAATCAGTAGTTGCGATATTTATGCACAAACCGTGATAGAAGGAATTGCATGCGCAACAGTGCAAGCAGAAAGTATCTTCAATTACTGACTGACGAGTGGCACATTGATCCATTGTATTAAAGATTTTGCCAAGATGTACCAAACCAGTCAATGATATTAAAAACCCCTTTCACGAATTAATAACAAAAAAACATAATTGTTGTGTACTATTGAAAGAAAAAAAATTAAAACTTAAAAACAAATTAACACTGCTAGGATCGATCCTAGCAGTGTTAATTTGGTTTTCTCGAAGTTCGAACTCGGGTCCGCTGGACGACAAGTGAAATTCCGTGCGTTTAACCAATAAGACATTTGTAAAGGTACTCAAAATACGGACTGAATAGCAGGCAGATAAGGTCCGCCAACGCGTTAAGAGCCCTCACGCCAAAAAATTTGTACGTTGGCTCCACCCGCACTCCCCGCTACCCGCAGCTATCATTCGCTGCCCGATACCCGTACGTCGCAGCGCAAACCGATCAAAAGAAATTTTCGCGCGCTTATCGTCGACCCGTAAACATTGAATCCATAGAGTCGTATTCGACTACTTAAAATGTTTATTACACTTCTTTATTCAAATAAACGCATTACCTATTTAAATATCTAACCTTAATTCTAAAGTACAATTTGAATAAAATGAGTTATTACACCGCTAAATTTTAAATTTATTTATTTATTTGTTTGCAAAATTTACAGCTTTTAAATTTGGTTCACAATTCCGAATAATGTACTTACTTAGCCAATTACAAAGTCTGTCAGATTACAATTTATTTTTTTACGTTATATAAAAACTAATTCGATGCCAGAACGAAGCGACTTAAAATATTGTTTATCAAAGAACAATGTAACAAGTTGAAATATATATTGATAACATATTATAAATGAATTCTGTTGTATTAATAGATTTAGTCATTAATTTTTAATTACTATAATTTGTAAATGAAGCGACTTACAATATAATAAACAAATGGACTATAGTAGAGTATGCGCATTTGTGTGTCTACATACATATGTGAAGGTGTATGTGTATATGTGTGAATGTGTGTATGTCTATGTAAATATCTGACAAATTTCTGTTTTTATTTTTTTTATTTTTTTTTAGTTTCTATTTAGTTTTTTTCTAGGAAAGCCAAACGACAAGGCTGAAATAATTCATTTCGTTGTCGTTTTCAATTAAAATACAAATTGATAGAAGCCATGCAAAAACTGTCAACCTCTTAGCATATTAAAATAGACTATAAATAGGTTCAATGTAAACATTCAAGAAAAGGAAGAGATAATATATATATAATAAGAAACGTGGTTGCTGCCTAATGATATTCAATTTTTGAGTAGCATAAATGGGAAGGATTTTGGATATACCGGGGCGTCGGTGGTGGATACTGCGGCAGGTATGCTCAGGGGGCGTCCATTCGGCGGAGTAGCACTACTATGGAGAAAAAGTGTTTTTAACAACGTTTCGGTGGTGCAATGTGATAACCCGCGAGTGTGTGCTATTAGGGTGAATATGGATCAAAAGTCGTTTATGGTGTTTAGTGTTTATATGCCCATAGATAATTATAAGAATCTGTCTGAAATTACGGATTGTCTTAGTTTGGTAAGTGCTATTATTGATAATAATAATATTGAATCTATTTATTTGCTTGGGGATTTCAACTCACATCCCGGTGAATTGTTTTACAATGAGTTGGACTGTTTTTGTTCGGAATCTGATTGGGTATGTGCTGACGTAGTATTGTTAGGGATAAATTCTAAGACGCATACATTTATTAGTGAAGCGAATGGCTCGAGACGATGGCTTGACCACTGCGTAGTGAGCAACTCCGCAATGCAGACCGTTGTTAATGTATACGTCAAATACGATGTATTATGGTCTGATCACTTTCCTCTTATTGTGCGGTGCAAGTTAGAGTGCATTAAATCGAAATTGTATGTAACGGATACAGTCGAACATTGTAATGGGGTGCGTTGGGGGGTGCGAGGGCCTGAGCAAATAAAAATGTATACTAATTTGTGCAATGATAACTTGAGATTGATTGACTATCCTACGGAATTAATAGATTGTAGTAGTAATATATGTAATAATTTAGTTCACAGACATATTATTGATAAAATGTATGACAATATTGTAAATGTATTAAGTCAAGCAGCATGTGACACTTTTTCGCAGAAAATTATAGGTAATAAAACAAAAAATACAGTAATTGGATGGAATAGGTATGTACGTGACGCACACAGGGAAGCAAAACGCAATTTTGAGTTATGGGTGTTGTATGGAAGGCCGCGCGAGGGTCGTGTTTGGAATGAAATGCAGTCAAGTCGGAAGTCTTTTAAATCTCGGTTACGTTGGTGTCAAAACCACAGTGATCAAATCAAAATGGATATCTTAGCATCACATCATTCTAGACACGATTTTCGTAGCTTTTAGAACTCAACCAACAAACTAAATAGCAAGCCGGGCGTGCCAGCGAGTGTTGATGGTATTAGTGATCTGAAGGGCGTATCAGAGATGTTTAGGGAGTATTTTACTGTGAAATCACCGTTGGGACCGTCAAAGTCTGCGTGTGGTGCTGGTTGTAGTGGTCAGGAGGTCAATGTCCGTTTTATGGCAAAAGATGTCAAACAAATTATAAAATCTATGTCAAGGGGCAAGTCTCCTGGTCACGACGACCTTAGTATCGAGCACCTGAAATATGCAGGTTGCCATCTGCCCAGGGTGTTGGCAATGTTTTACTCGTTGTGTGTGGGGCACTCCTGCCTGCCTGTTCAGATGATGAGGACTGTGGTGGTGCCGATAGTGAAGAACAAGACAGGGGATATCTGTGACAAAAGTAATTATCGACCCATCTCGCTGGCCACAGTTGTCGCAAAAGTGCTTGACAGTTTGCTTAACAAGGAGCTGGATAAATATTTGAAGATACACGATAACCAATTTGGTTTTAAGTCGGGACTTTCCACAGAAACAGCAGTACTGTGTTTAAAGCAAACTGTCAGGTAGGTACTATACTGATAAGAATACGCCCGTTTTTGCCTGTTTCCTCGACCTTTCGAAAGCGTTCGATCTGGTCTGTTATGACATTCTATGGAAAAAAATGCATGATATGTCAATTCCACAGGAAGTGATACAGGTTTTTAAATATTGGTATCAGAACCAGATCAACGTTGTTAGGTGGTCGGGAGTCTTTTCGGTGCCTTACAGGTTGGAATGCGGGGTGAGACAGGGGGGGCTTACTTCACCAAAGCTCTTTTTTAAAAATTTATATATAAACGCGCTTATAGAGAAGCTTAGCAGCGCGCATGTCGGCTGCCATATTAGCGGAGTTTGTCTTAATAACATTAGCTACGCGGACGACATGGTGCTGCTGAGTGCCTCTGTATGCGGTTTGTCGAAGCTGCTTGATACATGCGAGAAGTATGCAGACGGTCACGGTTTGCAATATAATGTAAAGAAAAGTGAATGCATGGTCTTTCAGGCCCGGGGAAGGTGTCAAGATAAAATACCACCTATTAAACTTTACGGGTGCCCTCTCAATAGAGTGGAAAAGTTTAAATATCTTGGGCACTATGTAACCTCGGACCTGAAAGACGATGCTGACATGGAGAGGGAGCGTAGGGCGTTGTCTGTTAGAGCTAATATGGTAGCTCGCAGATTTGTTAGGTGTTCGAGGGACGTCAAGATCACCCTCTTCAGGGCATTTTGTACGTCCTTTTATACTAGCAGTCTGTGGGCGAATTATACGTTAAAACAATACAACGCCCTACGCGTCCAGTACAATAATGCGTTTAGGGTGCTGCTGGGGTTGCCTCGCTTCTGCAGCGCTTCGGGGATGTTTGCTGAAGCACGAGTAGATTGCTTTTATGCAATAATGCGGAAGAGATGCACATCCTTAGTGCGCAGGGTGCAGGCCAGCTGCAGCAGTATACTGAACGTGTTTGCAGAACGTTTCGACTGTCTATATTTGAACCATTGTAACATGGTTCATCTACTGACTCGAGTAAAAATACAATTTTAATTAATTCATTTTTATTTATTTATGTCAATTTTAGTTTAGTTTAGTTTTGTACTTGTAATTATGGATGTAATTTATCCGAGAAATAAATAAATGAAATTTGAAATATGTTCTACTATTTACTTTAGTACAATTTAACAAGTATTATTTCTCAATTTAAAATCTGTAATTTGCCAAGAGCCCAGGCCCATGCATATGGACAAATTCATATATTAAAGGTGATAATTTACCTTTAATGCAATGTTTCATATACTTAGGAGGTAGTTTTTTAGAGAATCGTTTTCCCTTGTCACTCTGATAATAAGTTTTTCGCCGAACAGTACCACCAACATTAAAGTCATACTTTTTACGACAAATATTATAAGGACCACAATTCAATTTCTATCACGCGACTTTATTAAAGAACTTTGTACATGATTGAAAATTCCTCTAACTTCACCGGTATTTTCCGCATACTCGTCCCTAGGCGCAAAAATTCTTCGGATTGGTCGATATCAAGATTGTGGAAACTACAAGCTACCAAATCTCTTCAGACGTGATGTTACTAACAGCAATATTGAGAGCAAATTGATTTTTTGGGATATTCAGTTCCCAAAATCTGTGACTGTGACTCTCGTCTATGAACATGGAGACAGCTGCCATGATGGTTTGTTATAGCGCTCAACAGAGTATACTTATGGAGTATATTTGTGCGTAAAATATACGTTAGGGCTTTTGTAGCTCTAGTATTTGGAAAAAAATTATGTCTTAGATGTTCCACTAATTCCCATATTCTTACGAATTGTAAACAACCACACGAAATAGTATGCTTTAAATATGGAAAGAAAAGCATTCGGACTCCAGAGTGTCCAGTTTACAATAAAAAAATCTAACCATAAAAGTAAATAATCTGGATTGGAGAACCGGTAACATTCTTTGCACCAGAGAGATTTTCGGAACATTGCAATGAATCAGCTGGAACGAATGACTTCATTTTATAACTAACTTCTCAACTAGACATTCAGGGTCTTAAATCTTGGGAATCGATCCATATTTGAAGTTTGAGTGAAAACCGCTACAATGTTTATTTTATTTTTTAAATTTATATATTTATATCAGGTAACAAAAAGACCCATGTATACATACATAACTTATAGACTAACATACATAACAATATAAAAACAAAATACACCTATATTATATATACCTTAAAACTAACATACATACAATATAATAATAAAAAACTATCTACACGATTTCACTTATCGGCGACGTGCGGCGCAATCTGGTGTCAGGTAACCAGCCGCGGAATCGTCGATATATGACACCCTTCGGCCAAAATTCCTCTTTCATGAAGGTCGAAAGATGTTCGGTCGGTATTCTCACCACAAACGAATTAAAGTTCACGTTGCGGCGAGACTCCAACCGCTCGACCCTCAGGGTGTAATTGGCTTTACGCCTGATATACTCCACTGTCTCCTCAGACTTCGTGGAGTAATGCAGCCGCGACAGGTACATCAACGTCGTCGGTACGGCCGGACGCAGCAGGAAGTTCGGACCTGTCGGTGCTGTGCCACACTGGTTACGGCTGGTGGGCTTCCTCTTCCTCTTCACCACCTTTGTGAAGCCATCCTCGTTGCACTAGACTGTCTGCCTCTGTGGTTTTGCAACTTCAGAGACAGGCACACGGAGATTGGTTTTATCCTTAGCCGATTGCCGCCGCTCGAATTTCGAAGTGGCGGGTCGGCTAGTTGAAGCGGCTACAGCGGCTACAGCGGCGTATGCACGTGTCGGGGTTGACGTGCACACACGTGACATTTCCACCGAAGCAGAGGGGCGGGCAGCGGGGCGCGGCGCATCATGCGCGGTGGTGGTGGCTGACCGAAGCATTCAACGCTGCTCCGCGTCGTGTGTTTACATTAGAGGCTTCTGGTGACCTACATACCGAAACAGCATTGCTTAATAACGCAACTTGGGTACGCAGCTCACTTATGATGTTATCCGAAGCCTCTAATTTACACTGTACTTCAGCTACCCTAGACTTCAAGGACGTAATGTCCTTCAGCTGCCTAGTAACATCGACGTGGTCGAACGTGACGGGGGGCAGCTTGTGCAGCTCCTTCACCACGAATGTAGGTACGTCGCCCGGGTCAGTCTCCTTCAGCAGCGTGATTATATCTTGAAGACTCTTCACGCCTCCTTCCTTTCGGCGAGATGGCATCTCTTCGGCTTTACCGAGATGCTGGAAAAGCAGCATCTTGCCACTGCAAATCTCAACTTCACTGAAATTTGATTTGCATATTTGCACTATGCTGACTTCATCCATGGTGTCGATAGCGTGTATAATGAAAGCCAGGAGCTCATTGGCAATGAGTTGCTGGGAGCTCATTGTCAATTACGCGCAGCGGCTTGTGCCGCGCGAAACGCGAGTTAGGTGTAATCAACTCACTGCGTAGTGGCACGTTCGTTTCCGAACGCGCCTTGCTATGGACTATCTAACAATGTCAATCCTTTATTAATGGAATGTCTACATAACTGGATTCGAATTATTTAGAAAGAAAGTATCACTTTGCGTGAATGTAATTTCATAAACCATATCACAAAGGGGCTCTTTTTAGTTTTAACCAAAATTCTATTGTCTATGGTACTCGCTACTGATTCATTATAGTTCTTTTTTCTGCATCAGCGCCATTTAATTATATCCAAAATGTTATTCGACACATAATAACAACTAAAATCGTCTGCACGACCTTCACTTTTATACCGGTGAATTTTCACTCCTATTACTGATGAAATCAAAATTCGTAAGTTCTAAGTGCGCTTATGCACACGAAAATAATATTTTTTTATTTTAGCCGCAAATTTTGTCAACATCCTCTCGTCTCAACGGAGCGATAGTGACTCATTAATTTGTGAAACAAATATACTCGCTTGAAGTTCCCGTGACATGCGACAGGAGATGTTATCTTTTGCGTATTATAAATGTCGTAAGTGCCAAATTCGTTTTAGCGGAATAACTCTAAAACTAAATGGATTTAAAAAAATCCGTAACGACAATAGTCGATTATTCATAAATATAATTAATTATCTAATTTTTGTCTTAATAATTCGTAGCATTTCGAGAATAAATCGAAACAATGTGAAAATTAAATGTGTAATAAGTTCTTCTTGGGGTGACAGAGGGAAACCAGTTTTTCAATATGGTGCTTTTTATTGACACAACATATACAGATGTACAACGTCGGTGGTATAGTGGGAAAGGACTCCCCCTAATCGACACGTAGTCGAGTACCCGTACACACGTTCCAATTAGGAAGCGGCTCAGGGTGCAACAACTACGTGTTACGTTCTAAAGCGGAGTTCCAAATAGGAAGCAGCGCTAGAAGCGTAGCACAGTGCAGTAAGTTCAACGGTAACGATCTAAAGCGGAGTTCCAAATAAGGAAGCAGAGCTAGATGCGTCGTAAGTTGGATTCCATTATACACACATCGCCGCCCGTAGTCATTCCGCGAGGGAAAATCTTAACACCGCGATGCAGAATTTGCGATTTCGACGCCAATGCCATCTAGCGGTGCGTGACGGAACTAATATGAGTCGTTGCCTGTTATGTGATTTTGTTACATCTTCTCCCCCTCAGGCCCCGAAGTCGTCTCGACGAGAGGGACTGAAGAAATAAGTTTTTACTTGCGTCTGTGTCCTTTGGGTTGTTGTGTGGAGTTTGCAGTGGCTTGCTTCCTCAGACGTCCTCTTTTCCTAAGGGGTTGAATGGGTTCCGGCACGGTTGTTGCATCTTCTTCTTCGTATGCATGAAAGGGAGTTAACGCTGATGCGTGATATACGCCCACTGGGTTGTCAGGTGCAGAAGGCGCAGCCACTTGATAGGATGCTGGGCCGTGTTGTTTAAGAATCGTGTACGGTCCGTCTCGACGTGGTACAAACTTAGCGGTAATGCCTTGAGATGCCCTGCTTATAGGATGCGAAGCGACAAGGACCAGATCGCCAGGTTTGTAATTGGTATGTGTACGTCTATGCTTGTCCGTATTTATTTTCCGTGCTTCTTCTCTCTGCTCTTGTATCTCTTTAGCTTTCACCAGATTATCGGCCAAGTTTATGAGAGTCGGCGTGATCTCTGGAATTATGTTTTCCGATACTAGTATTTGACGAAAGTCAACCTCGTTATCGTGTGGCGCTCTTAACTCACGGCCAAATGTCAAGTACGCAGGTGTATAGCTGGTTGAGCAGTTTTTACTGGTATTCATTGCAAACCGTATTGCAGGTAACAGTTCCGACCAATTATTATGGCTAGCAGAGTTAATCATTATAGCTAATTGTGTTTTCAGCTCTCGATTACGGCGTTCTACTGGATTGCTCTCTGGATGGTACAGAGGCGTGAAACAATGTTTAATATTCAAACAGTATACAACTTGTTGCATTACAGCACTCACGAATTGAGTGCCATTGTCGCTTGTTATGCGCCTAGGTACACCATATCTTAAAAATACCTCATTGATAAGTGTAAACGCACA
>NW_020654522.1:0-10780 GCF_003589595.1 Hyposmocoma kahamanoa
AAAATCATAATATAATCTACAGTAACAAAAAAGATTTCAGTTTTTCGTAGTGATCGCAAACTTTTTTTGATGTGTGTATATATTTTTTGTCGTGCAAAGACTTTTTGTTTCTACTTGGATATATGTAATAGTAATGCCGTTTCTTATACAAACGCACATTCAATCACTCGTGTTAATTTAACACCAGGCAATTGTTTACAAAAATTGGAAAAGACAGTATAATGGGTACTCCACATATACAATAACTATTTCAATTTTGTCAAATTGTCGCTGCCTCTTAATTAACGTTTGATATGACGAACTCCGTGGTCGAGTGGCTTACACACCAGTTTTCATGATGTCGCCTTCTCTGAGGTCGCAGGTTCGATCCCCGGCCAGATCAAAGTAGAAAATTATTTTTTCTAAATTGTCTTGTGTTTGGGTGTTTGTGGTACCACCATTGTTTCCGATTTCCATAACACAAGTGCTTTATTTATTTACTTTGGGATCAGAGCAACGTAAATGATGTTTTCTAGTATTTAATATTTAAATAATTTTATTTAATTAAGTCTGTAAATACTCAGTATAATATTCAAATCCCCTATAACACTAATGATTTTTATTGACTTTAAATAGAGCATTAAACAAATTTTCCTTAATACTTTACATGTGCATATTTATATTGTAGGTTGTGGAAAAAATGAAGTTTTTGACCTGTGTCCACCAACATGTCCACCTCAAGAATGTGGAGTTAATCCAGCTGTCATTCTGTGCGCGCCTAACCCAAAACCGGGCTCTCCCGAATGCAAACCATCTTGTAGATGTAAAGATGGTTACGTAAGAAACGACAAAAGGGAATGTGTACTTCCTGAACAATGCCGTAAGTAGATTTCTATATTATCTTATAGGGGTATTATTTTTTTACATATATTTCGATTGTCCTTTTACACCGTTGGTCATAATGTAACCAATTTCCTTGCATTAAAAAATAATACTCCTTTTTCTTTCTTAGAATAACGTTTGATATTACGAAATCTTGTGATCATTGGGTATTGTGTTAGAAGATGCAAGTAATGTTTGAAACATTTCTTTTCATGATTGTACTCGCCGATTCGGGAAAGGCGTGTAGTGCCACCATTATGCATGGTCCTCTTGATCCCCTGGGCCAGGTCTTCTGGTTTTCATAGGGTATGCCTTATTTCAATGCCTTGCGATAATTAAAAAGTTAAAAATAAACTGATCATTAAACTTGCATTATATAACCTATATAGTTACATAGCTGTAAAACCTTGACTAACATTCAGCAGTATTGATGTTCAAATTACATAGAAATATAGAGATCCTTCGCAGTGGAGTGGGGCCCCATTTGAATCGAAACGGCCTTTACGACTCGATTAGACCAGGACTTACTTTAGGTCTACATGACCATGGGCAAGGCTTACATTTATTTTGGAAATGCTTGTACTTGTTTCGTGCGTTTATCTGCAAGATTCAATGATTTAAATTGAGTGTATGAAAAATAAATGCCAACCTAGAATGTGTTCTAATGAGGATGGTTGAGTAGAATGTGCACCTTAACCATAAGTTAGAGATTTACATAACTCTATCCTCTTGAAACTGTAAAAATAGATTCTAAAGGAATAACACTTTTGGTTCAGTCCATATGAAACATATAATATTCTTTAAAAGAGTAACAATAGAGCACTTTGTGCAAATGTGTGATAAATTCAGAAAAAATTAATCAACAAATGATATAACTTTTTCACGTGTAAATGTTTCTATTTTTCAGCAACGTGTAATGGACGTAATGAACAGTACGAACCTTGCCCAACTACTTGTCCGCCACAAACGTGCGAGAGCCTTAAAAAAGACTCGAGTTATAACTGTCCTCTAAGACCCACTGTTTGTAAAGGCCAATGTGTGTGTAAACCAGGATTTTACAGAAACAAACTCAACGATTGCATTTCTGAAGAAAATTGTAGTAAGAATTTTTTTAAACATAATTCTATTTATTTCATTTCTATTGTCTATTTCTCTTATTTTAATATATTATTCACTAAAATGTTATATTATTTGCAGGAAAATGCTTTGGTCCCAACGAATATTTTTCATGCGGCGGAGCTTGTGACAATGTCTGTGCCACTCTAGACAAACAAAGTCAAGACAATTGCCCCATTATCAACATAACTTGTAATAATATGTGCTACTGTGACAAAGATTATGCTCGTGATAGCAATGGTACTTGCATTCCCATCGCAGATTGTCCACGCCGGGGCAAATATTAATATGACGTTTTGAACACAAAATTGATACAAACTATTCAAACAAAAGATTATTATGTCTGGTTAATCGATGTTTTAATTTCTATAATTGTAAGTTATTTGTATTTTATGTATTTCAAATCATTATATAATATACATAGAAAATTGTAAAACATCCAAACTATTATATAAATAGTAAGATACTTAAAGTTTTTTTTTACATTGTCCTTTAACACTTTATAAATGTTCCTAAACACATTAGACAAATACATATAGTACATAGAGCCTAACAAGGCACTTAAGATTTCAGTAGTAGTAGAGCTCCTTGTCAAAGAATTCGTCCAGGGAAGTACTGCCATCTTACCTATTTCCACCTTTTCATTTTCCTACAAGAGTTATATGAATATTGTGAGGTACTCACAGTACGCAAATTCTTTGTTCTTCAAGCTATACTACGACAACACACTGCCTCTCCCAGTATATACTTTCCTTCATTGCAATACAGTAGACGTGTGAATGTCATTCCCCGAAGAGTTATCTGTGAAACTTCTTTCAGCCAAAAGTTCTTTTACTTTAGGGGACGATTCTTATACAACAAAAGTAATAATATTTTAGCGTTTCGTCTAAAAAATAAATATGAGTGTAAGAATATGATAACTAAATGGCTTCTAAAACCGTCATATGAAGAAACAGAAAATCTTCTTCGTGCTGCCCAATGAAGTGTTTTCATATGAAATATGTACTCTTTTTCGAACACACACGCAAGTCACAAACACACACATACACTTCCAGTGAGAGAATTATTTAGACAGATTTTATAATTTGGATTACTTTAATTTTACCATTTTACTTATTTGCTGTCCCCAACAAATTAGAATAGAATAGAATAGAATAGACATTTATTGCAACGCCACAACACATAGATACAAAAAAAATATTGATACTACTTAGACAAGCAAAACAAAACAAAAAGACGTAATAAACAAAATTAAAATAAAATGAAATAAGACAATAACAAACAAAGAGCAAAACAAAAAATACTAAATATAACAACTACAAATGTTGTACTGTCATGTGTGCGGTTGTGGCGTATGCAAAAGGACTTCATTCAGCTTATGCCACAGCCGCAATTGACTGTGGAGCTGGTTTTCAATGAGCCCTGAGCTGAGATGAGTGACGGACGTGTGTGTCGCAAAATAAAATAAACTACTTAAATAATTGCGTATGTGTTCTTTGTACGTTGTGTTAATGCTGTGTGTTATATTATAGATCGCAAAAGTACTTAAATATAGCAAATATATATATATATATATATAAATATACCTACTGTGTGCGTTTATAGTGTGGTGACGTAATTACATAATAAATAAAATTATACAACTCGTTCGCTCCGAGTTGGGTTAGACAAAAGACGCGCGGACTGACGCACGGGAGGGGTCGGGACGCTATTTGACAACCGGCACATCGCCGATCACACGTTTGTATTGTTTAATGCAACTTTTACAACTAGCGTTGTAAACAAGTTTCGTCCTCCGTCGTCGTAGGTATTTACTACGCATAATAGCATGCAATCTCCTATACCATAACAGGTACGTACCATTTTTATCACAATAATTGCAGAATATCATACACAATTTTATTTTATATTGAATAGAATTTTAATTAAATAGTATGAGAATGAAATAGTATACATACCCATAATTGAGTAATATAATTGCGATAATAAGAAAGTCAATAACTAATTACATTTTTCAGGAACAAACAACCAAATTTATTATCTCCATATAGGCGCATATTGCACGTGTCCCATCCCGCAAATAAAGCAAAGAGAACGATTACTGCCGCGGACCAACACCTTTAGTCGAAAACAGTGCGGTAAGTGCCCAGGTTAACTTAAACTGCATTATTTTGGATATCTAACAGATGTTTTTTATATTTGCTTTTAAACGTATGCACTGATTTCAGACTACGTAATGGCGGCGGCAGCAAAACATTCCATATTTTCGCTGCGGCAAATTTGAAACTACCGCGGAATGCGGTAGTGCGACAGCGCGGCAGAACCAGCGACCAAGCTGATGCTCTGGTGAAGGCAGTTTTTACGTCGCGGGACCACATCAACTTCTCGGCCAGATAAGGCGGAACTTTGTATTTTATGACCCCAAACAGAAGTGTAGCTAGGTGCAGATCTCTTCTCGCCTTCATTTTTAAAATATTTGCATTGTTCATGTAAGGGGTTACGTGCGTGCGTGGTGGTATGTTAAAGATGAACCTCGCGCATGCATTTTGCACTCGTTGTATCATTTGTTGCGTGCGCTGTAATAGTCGTGGCCCATACACAATGTCCATGTAATTAAATTTAGAGAGTACCAGTGATTCACATAATTTGATTCGAACGGCCTCATTAAGGTGATTTCTTATATTATATAACACTTTTAATCTATAGAAACAATTTCTAATGACGCCTGACACATGCTTCTCAAAACGTAGCTGTTCATCCATAAGGAGACCAAGATTACGAGCCTCACTTACACGCTCAATAATTTCACCCCTGATCGCTAGAGAAATTCTGTAACTTGTAATTTTCGCTGTTTGTTGCCTTGTACCTAGCACCATATATTTTGATTTATTACCATTTAGTACTAGCGCATTTGATTCCGACCATGAAGCTATACGTTCTAAATCCTCATTTAACTTACACACGGCTGCATGAGTATCACCTGGTTTGCATGATATGTAAATCTGTATATCATCAGCGTACATATGATATTTACAAAATTTAATATGGTCTATCACATCTGCACTGTAGATGATAAAGAGGATAGGGCCTAAAATAGAACCTTGCGGCACTCCGCGCATGACGTCACGTGACCTAGACAACAGCTTTGATCCAGACTGGTTGGAAATTTCGACACACTGAGTCCGATTTCTCAGATAGCTATCAAACCACTTGATAGTAGAATGGCTAAAACCGTAGAAGTGTAATTTTACTAATAACATATTAATATTTATGCAGTCAAAGGCTCTGGAAAAATCAAGTAGCGTCAACAATGTGCCCTGACCATTGTCTTGCGCGGATAGAATGTCGTCAACAACTTGGACCACTGCAGTTGTCGTACTATGTTTTTTTCTAAACCCAGACTGTACATTAGGAAGAAGTTTATTGCTTTCTAGAAAATTAGTGACTTGTTTGACTACAATAGTTTCCAGGACCTTCGACACGCAAGGCAATATGCTTATAGGCCGGATGTCTTTTAGGGTAGTTGGGTTATTATTTTTAGGAATAGGCCTTATTACTGCGTGTCGCCAATCTGTTGGGAAAGTGTTCGTTTCAATGGATCTGTTCACCATAGCTGTAATAACTGGTAGTATAATAGGCAAAGACAACAGTAACATGTCCCGTGATATTCCATCAAGGCCGACCGCATTCGACTTAAGCGATCGCACAGTTTGCAACACTTCAAACTCGTCCACTGTCTTTAAAGTTAATTTTGTGGAAATCTTGCAACTATCCAGAAAATACGTCTCGTCTGATAACGCAGCCTGTGGACTACCGGGTACATTTAAGAAATGGTCGTTTATCAAATCTGGATTGTCAAAAATATGTACCGGTAACTCTGGCTTATTTTTTATGTTGACATTATTTTTTATGTGTGTCCATAATACCCTAGCATCTTTTTGATTGTTTACATAATAGTCAAAGTAAGCCTTCTTTTCAGTAGATAACACTTCATTAACAATTTTTTTTAGCTCCCTGTAGTAGGTCTTTTGCGAGTCATTGCCTTCGGTTCGTGCCACTACATGTGCCTCGTCTCGACGTTTCATAAGCTGTTTGACATTGTATGTGATCCAAGGGTATCGGTGCTGCTTAGCGTATAATGCCCGAAGTGGTGCATGAGTATCAAACAATGCGACAATTCCAGCATTGAATTGCCTCACTATGTCATTTACATCCTCTAAGTGACTTATACTCATCCAATCTACGGTAGACAGATCCATATAAAATTGTTCATGGTCAATGTTTAGCAGATTTCTACGGACTATTTTCATTGGTGGTGGTTTTGCTTTCATAATGTCTAGTGCACAGGTGATAAACGCATGTCGGCTTAGTTCATGTATATAATCGACGTGTACAATAACATTGTTTTCTATATCAGTACTTACAGTGTCAATAAGAGTCTGGCTAAATTCTGTGTAATGCGTGGGCTCAGTCACATATTGGTTCAACGAGTGACAATTAAAAAAATTTAGCATCTTCTTGGTATTGCTATCTGATTGATCCAATAGATCAATATTAAAGTCTCCTAACAATATCACACCGGTACACCATGAGAAACAACCCAAACTCTCACCAAGAGCATCTGTGAACGTGTCCACACTAAGCCACGGAGGTCTGTATGCAGTTCCTACCAGTAACTTTATCCCGTTTACGTTTACACATAGCCACATTTGCTCAACTAGTGGAGCCGGCGGATGAGGCAGTACACGAATAACGATACTTCGTCGTATATAAAAACCGACCCCGCCGCCTCGCGAGCGCACAGCGGACGGTCGGGGAATATGACGTAACCGGTAGTCAGGTACCGACGGCGCGCGGCCCTCTTCGCCCTCTCTCAACCACGTCTCATTAATTGCCATAATATCGACGTCGTGTCGATCCATTGCAACTATAAATTCGTCATGGCGTGTACCTAATGAGCCCACATTTAATAATCCTAACTTAAATTTACGTTTTAAGTTGAATATTTATAGTGAACATTAAAGTAAATTTTTGTATTGAGCAATTTATAGGTGACAATGAAATAATTGTAGGCCGTCGCAGTTATTGTGAGATAATATAATAATAAGTCCCTCCTGGAGTCTAGGTATGTCTGTCCGAGTCCGTATCTATTTTGCATGTTTAGTTTTGTATTAACATAATTGTTGTAAAATGCTTGTTGATAATTATGTTTGTAAAAATACAGTAGAAAGTGTATATATATAATAAAAATAACATGTAAAGTTTGTGTGTCTGTAGATTTGTAAGTAGCGGAACGAATAAATTTGTGCGAGTATAAAAATAAATGAATGTAAAATAAGGTAAGTGTATATAGTATGTAAATAGTTTTTGAATGTTTTGCGAAAAACTCACTGCCGCACACGTGACAACACATTAAAAATAGTAACAGAGCATACAAAAATAACATAAAAAATATAATTATGATACATATTATAATCCGGTCTCTGTAGTCGGGGAACAAACAACTTCTGGACCAAAAACCTTCACCAAGTCCGCTTCACAGCGGATTCGGTGAGCAGGGGTTCCGGCGTCCCTCCTTGAGTAAATCCTGCCGTCTTTGGTCCAGACGTACCTCCACTGTTGCCGACCGGCTGCTTGTCTCGCGCGGTAGAATAAACGCCGGTTTATCGGAGTGAGCCGCTCATTGATGTAGAAGGGCCTGGGATCGGACTTCAATGCCAGACCCTCTGTGGTGATGTGACGCCGCACGCGTGCCGCGCGCAGTATATTTAGTTAATAGATTTTCCCCATTCTCTTCTGGAACACCGCTAACTTCGACCTCGTTTAGCAGCAGCTCCTGGTCGCGATCGTTTATGTCGTGCTGAAGTCTCTCAACATTAGTTTCGAGCGCCAGGATTACCTTCGCGATTCCGGGGTCAGTTCCGGTCCCACTCAATCGTGCGTCCAATAGTGTTTGAACCGTCTCCTCCACCTTATCCAGACGGTTCTCGCAGGAGCGCACTGTCGATCTTAGCTCGAATAGATCTTGGCGTAATCCTTTTAGCTCCTCCCTAGTCCGGCACATTTCCAGGCGAAAAGCGCGGAGCTCGTATGCGAGACTTGTCTCCTGCGAAATTTCCTCGGTGTCAGATAGCCGTAGCGACTCAGAATCCGCGCCTTTCGGAGCGTCTTGGATCTTGACAGGAGTGTTGTCGTGGTTACTCCTAGGCAACTTGGCCTTACAATCCGGGCAGGCCCACGATGACGGTACGGTGCTATTTTTTTGAACTCCTACGCAATCCCTGTGGTAGGATTTTTTACATATTCGGCAAGCGACACTTGCGCCCTCTAGCGTTGGAATAAATTTGTAACACGCACTGCACTTAACCACCATATCGAACGCAAATATTTTTATAAACGTTAGACAGCGGACTCGCTAATGAGTACGGTTATGATCCGCGAGGGGTCACTGCACTTAATTGAGTTAGGACAAATACTTTTTGGTTTTTTTTTTTTGGCGGTGTTTAATTTTTTTTGTTGTCTTTGAGGTACCTTATACGTTTAATAAATAATGGTGATGATATATACTATTGATATGAAAGTGGTTTTAATTCCGTAATTCGCTATACTTTCTACGCACTTGTAATACTACACAGACACTGACACTGTGACGGTTCTTTCTATGTGGTTATTATGTGAGATAGGATCTGTTTATTATTTTTAATCAGAGAAAAAACGAGCGAGACACAAAACTGCAAGTAGCAACACAGACGTCCGTGACGTCACCTTTACTACCACCCAATTACTACTTGTCTTATTATTATATCTGCATAATGTATAAATAATATAACATAATAAGTTATACTAGCCATTGGAAGGTTTGCTGGTACTTATAGCACAGATTTTCCTTTTTAAAGTGCCAGCGGTCATAGCTACTGATTCTTTGATACTTACTTAATGTGCACTATGCATGTTGTATTATTATTATGGCAAATAAATTTATTATTTACCTCGGTGGCTTAACGGTTTGTTGTGTCGGCACTGCATGAGAAGGTTCGGGGGTTCGATTCCCGGTAGAACCAATTTGGGAAATAAACTTTTCTAAAATGTTTTTGGTAGTGATGCGGAGCGAACTTCGTAGCTCGTGGTTCTGGGTTCGATTCCCGGTAGAACCAATTTAGGAAATGAACTTTTCTGAAGTTTTTATGGCCTAGGTATTCCAGTAATGCGCCTGTTTGGATTCCGTTGTCCTGGTACTCATAAGGAGCACAGATAGTTCCCTTATTTGAGACCAGCAAGCTTTCAATGACGGTATATCGCATACCATATATGATAAGCCTCCCTCTAATATATATAATGCAGTTGATAAAGCGGTTTATTTCCAGTAGTTCCATGTACTCAGTTCCACATGGAACAGTTGTAACCCAGAAGTTCCAAAAGCTATGTTGTCATTATTAAAATTTTATTATTGTGAGTCGGTAAGATACCGCGCTAACGCCATTCGTTCTTTAGTTTACTTGATAATGAACGCTTGCAGAACAACGATAGCGATATGAAATTGCATATATAGCTTTCTTTGTCATTTAATTATCGAAAATAATAATCCTTTTAATTGCATCGTTGTAAAAAGACGAAACAATCAATCGTTCATAATCAACTAAACAAAAGAACAAACGATACTGGTGCGGTATCTTACCGATTCTGTATTCGCAATAGAAAATAAAATTTTAATAATGGCAACTTTGCAAGTGCTTTGTGAGTGTAATAAATATGACGTCACGGGGAGGTTTATCACATATTGCATGCGATATGCTGCCATACTATGCATGCTGTTTCTTTTTGTTTCGTTTGTCGCGCTCAATTTTTATGTTATGTATATTTTTATGTTAAATTACTGTGTAGTACTGTCAAAATGTTTTATATGTTTGACACAGCGTTATTCTTTCGCGGCCATTGATCGATGATGCGGTGCGCCTAAAATCGTCGACGTCACGGTGTTCGCCATATTCGCTATAGTGAAAAATTAAAAATGGCAGTTTTATCAATCTAATTAGCAAGCTAAACGTGGCTATAATAGATTTATTGCGGCGTTATGCTACGGCACTGGCGGTTGTCTGACAACAGAACAGGTATAAATTCAACCCATTTTGTTACATTATTTAGCTCATCAAGTTTATCCAGAACACTTAGGCCAAAACCACTTTAGAAAAGTTAATTTCCAAAATTGGTTCTGCAGAGAATCGAACCCGGGAGCAAAGGCTACGGAATTCACGATTGTCAGTGATTTGTTTATTATTTCTTGGATTTCTAACTATGCTACTCTGCATATGCGGATAGCATCTTAGGTGGGATAAACTAGACCACCTTCGTCCTCGAAAGCAACGAACTCATACGTAAGACCAACTCCAGGTTTTTGTAAAGACAGCGCACTGTTAACTCTTTGCTTTATATATTTTTTTGTATTAGTCGTACTACATATCCGGCTATGTATGTAATTATTTGCTCACTATATTCGGACATTCGAGGCAACGTGCTGCAGAAATTATCGAAATTACAGATACTACTGATAATAGATACTACAAAACTGAAAAAAAAAACCGAAACGTTACTAAACGGCATAACAAAAGAGTTATAGAATATTTTTATAATATTGCTAAGGTCATAATAATTTTCGTCCCTTTGTTTTCAAAATCGATCAGAATCGAGAACAGTGTTGCCTAACGTATACATCACTAAATGTTAAATTTGGCCAAAAAATGTACAAGCGGCCGTACCACGAAACTGAATGCATTATATAAAAGTGCATCGATATTCATGGCATAGT
>NW_020654523.1:0-14480 GCF_003589595.1 Hyposmocoma kahamanoa
CATATTACAAAATTGAAGACTACGTGTTAGATAAAGATGTATGGAAAGACGACATGGCTCCAGAATCCACACAAATTTGATTCAAAGTGTATTCCATAGCATTTAAGTTTATTTGAAAAGAGCAATATGTAGAGTTTCTTCCTCGTTCTTCTCAGGGAGGTCAGCGTAGTGAACGAGCAGTAGCTTAAATGTGACGTTTTCAAGTGTAAATTTATTTTACCTATGGCATAAATAATCTTTGACTTTGACTTTGACTTTGCTCTAAACATTTAATTACATCTAATAACAATGAACTTTGTAAATAGGCAATAGAAAAACTCATACAGCAACTGCTGTGCTCGTAATTGCGAGAATTAAAAATACCTACCAGTATTCCACTTTAAAAAAAACATAATAAAACGCACACACTCAACATAGCCCCGCAGTAGGGTAACCCTGTGTCGCGCGTGCCATAGACACACAAATAAACAACCACAAATTACCCCGAAACTCACAAGATAAATAAATGTAGGCCATAAAAATATTTATCCCGGCCCAGGAATCGAACCTGGGACCTCTGCGTGGCAGTCCGGCATGGTAACCGTTCGGGGGCAGTCCAATTATCTGAAGTGCTTTGGTTATACTATTTTTGTATTTTTATCGCGAAAATGAGTTCTAGGGAGAAGAGCCATAACAAAAATACAGTAATGTATTGTACTCCGCCTAACTTAAAACAAGTGGCAATATTAGCCAATCCCTTACTTCCCCGGCCTTTGCAATAATATAGTGTTACAAACATGCTTGGAAATATTTACATTACCTCATTGACTTACAATTATATGGACGTCGGGTCCGCGCTAAAAAGTATCCGAACTTATAGGGCGTTAAAATCGTATACAGAGCGTCATTCACGCTTTAGTCTTCGTTTGTTCGACTGACAGCGAAGCAAGCAAAATTAGACAGTATTGCGATGACATTACAATTTAAATTCAACGTTTTAGCTTTTTCATATTCCTTTACATGTCACTACGTTTAAATAGGTTGACTTGGGATATTTTTTTCGTGGTTTTTGTATTAGACCCGTCGTCCATTTATTTGTAAGTCAATGCATTACCTTAAAAATATGAACACGAAAAGTTTGGTATTTATTACTTCCCTTGTCAAATCAATCAATCAAAAATAATCTCAATCTCAATTAAAAATACCTGCCCGTTTACTTTTACGATAAACTAAAGTGATTTTGTATTCTTTTCTGCTTTTTCGTCTTTTTTGTCGCAAAAATGAGTTCTAATGAGAAGAGCGATAACGAAAATACTGTAATTGATACATCCACATCATCAGAGTCCAGCATACTACTATATCAACGTGTCTTGAAGAACAATAACATTTTATTTTAACAATTGTCCTAACATGTCAAATATTAATTTTAATGAATATTTTTTTACTTTTTTTATTAAAGATACTCTTCGATAGTCTTTTATTGTTTCCTCACAAGCCTCGACGGGAACGGGGACTTGACTTGACTCGTATTAATACAAGGCCTTGCTGGCGCTCGGCTTTGTAACTCATACTCGTTCAGATTTCGTACTTCCCGGCCTCTGGTACTATTTAACCGACTTAAAAAAGGAGAAGGTTCTCAATGCGACTGTATTTTGTTTTGCTTAAAGTTACCTAGATCACAAAGACATATTGGCAAACCCATTTTGAATTTATACATAGGTATACACATGTTATAAAACGTATGTCATAAGTTTTTTTACATTTAGTACGTCAAAATTAATACATAGACTAACTTTGAAAATTTCACGCTGTTATGCCCAGCAGCCACGAGCCCAAGAGGTTATGGATATCGATAAGTTATCTAACCAGTAGAATTTTTTCCCACAGCTTCAACAAATTGCTCTTGCAAAAAGAAGAACTGGAGCAGAAGCAGCTGCATCTGCTGCAGGTTGTGGAGAGCGAAAGGACCTCACGCTGGCAGTACGCGCAACAGTGCGAAGAACTCACAAGCGAAGTCAAGAAACTCCGGACTGAGGTTACTGCATTTACTTGTGGTGTCGTACAAGTGGAACTTAAGAAGTTACAATTAAAATATTAACTGATTCAGTTTGTGATATTGCTTTAGTGTGTTCTGTTGCCAGCTATTTATTTCTTTTGTGATCTTTCTTGAGCTTTTGATTTTGTAGATCACATTGTTCTTGTTAATAAATTTAAGCGCTACTGTATTTAATTGAAAGCAGATAATGTGTTTTAATGTATTGACATTAACGAGACTTTCTGTAAAAAAAAGTGTTCCACAGGGCTACAGGCTTGAGCCTTTTTTATTTTTTCGTTTGTGTTAATGGCTTTGTATGCCACTTAAATTTTGATAGATGCTAAATAATACACAGTTATTAGCTAACATGTCACTGGTCTGTCAGCTATGCACATTCAAAAAAGAGCACGAGCCGTCGTCCCGTGCCGCGTCCACATCCAGCTCGTCACCAACACCTTCTCCCGACATCGACCCTGCTGAGCTCAAGAAGATAAAGAAAGTTCAGGTAACTATATAAAATTGATAAATTATGAATCCTAACTATAGATCACGTATGGACTATGAACTTGAAGAGCTGATTGTATTTACAGAGCTTCTTTCGAGGTTGGTTGTGCAGACGGCGATGGAAGCAAATTGTGGAGCAGTACATCAAAAGTCCACACGCTGAAAGCATGAGGAAGAGAAACAGGTACACCAAATTACCATAATAAACATATGGTATGGTATAGTGCGTAACTAAATGTGGACCTTTTCATTCCAGTCTTGTTTTCAAAATGGTAGAAGCCGAAGAGGAGTATCTTGAACAAATGGAAATCATGGTAAGATTTCAACAACGTTTAGCACTTTGTATAAGCCAAAGCGGTCTACTAAATCGTAACTATTTTTTATCATTTAGGTGACCTGTTTTCTCCGACCTTTCAAAATGGCAGCGAGCTCGAAGAAGCCTCCGTGTACCCACGAAGATGTGAACTCCATTTTCCTGAACAGCGAGACTGTACTGTTCCTCCACCAGATCTTCTTCAAAGGCCTCACGTCACGTATGGAGTCCTGGCCGACACTTGTGCTAGGTGAATATCTTCTTTGATAATACAGACCGATTTGATTGTGTTTGCTTACTTTTTAGTCATTTATTAACATTAACTTTCTTGGTCAATAGATTTTTCATTCGTTCAATCATTCTGCATTTCAAAAATGTTAACTATAACATAAAAACAGATACTTAGTTATCACTTGCTACAGGAGACTTATTCGACATGCTTCTGCCGATGCTGACAATATACCAAGAATACGTGAGGAACCACCACTACTCTTTACAAGTCCTCACTGAATGTAAGCAGAGTCAGCCTTTCGCCCAACTCTTGGCCAGGCTGGAATCCAAACCAGCATGTCAGGGAAGATCACTGGAAACTTTCCTTACGTATCCTATGCATCAGGTAAAAATTATTCGAATCTAGGAAACATTAATGAAAACTATTAGATATTGATAATATAAAAGAAATATGGGATCCTTATAGGGGTTATTAATTTTAAATTATGTATTGATTTACAGCAATAATTTCGTAACATAATGGTGCCCTTTTCACTATTCACTTTTCTGTAATATTTCTAGATACCTCGCTACATCATAACTTTACATGAGCTACTTGCACATACTCCGCATGATCATGTCGAACGCCGAAGTCTGCAGCACGCTAGAGCCCAACTCGAGGAACTCTCCCGGCAAATGCACGATGAGGTAATTGTGGTAATCAGAATTAATATTCACCTCTACGTACATTGTATATTACATGTGCGTATTTTCAGGTCAGCGAAACCGAAAATTTGAGGAAAAATTTGGCCGTGGAAAGAATGATAATCGAAGGTTGTGATATTCTCCTGGATGTCAACCAAGTCTTTATTCGACAAGGTGAGGGTGTTTTTCAAATCATTGATTTTGTAGTTTCCCTTTTTAATGAACCTATGTTTGTTGATTTGAAAACGATAAATAATTTCATAAGCTATATAAATAGACGAATTTTCGTTTAATACCCCAGGAACGTTATCTCAAGTCGTGGGCAAAGGTCGAAGAGCGACACCTCAAGCTCGACAGGCATTCCTGTTCAGCAATCATCTGCTGTTAACGACCAGAGCTGCTGGAGGACGACTCCACTTACCACCGAATGGTAGACTGCCTCTGCACGACGCCTTGCTGATTGAGGATCCTTCAAACCATGACGATGATGGTAAGCAGCAATTTTGTAAAATTTCCTTTAATTAATTTAATATTCCTCGGTCCCAGTGTTAATTTGAAACTTATCTTTATGAAACATGTGAAATATTATAATTTTATGCTATTATAAACTGCCGCCGTGACCGAACGATTACCATGCTGGCCTGCCACCCAGAGGTCCCGGCCGGGAAAAATATTGGTCCTACATTTATTTTTCTCGTGAGTTTGGGTATAACTTTTGGTTGTCTATGCGTGTGTCCATAGCAGCCATGATACCGGGTTTCCCTATTGCGGGGCTATGAGTGTGTGCGTTATTATTATTATTATTTTAAGTCTTAGTCCTTCCGCACAAATAACTTTTTCCAGATTCCACTTCAGTATGTTCTTCGCCAGGTGGAGATCTTTATCAAGGAAAGGACTTCAAGATTCTTGTTGAAGTTAAGGGAGAACAGATCTGCGCTCATCTAGGTACAACAAAAGTATTTTATAATAAATTATAAAACTAACTCCTTAGAGTTCAAAGAAGAAGACAAGGTACAATGTTTCGTTTGTATTTTTAAAGTGGCAGCAACTATAGAAGAAAAAGCAGCTTGGACAAGCGAGCTAGCTCAATGTATGGAAAATGCAGCTCTAACGGAATTACTTCGAGCGTGTGGCTCGTGCGGGGCTGCCTCGGCCAGTCTTCCAGCTTGTCGCTCTGACAGGGCATTGTTCACTGACGACGTGGACATCAGGTTCAGCAGGACGCTAAATTCGTGCAAAGTTCCTCAGATAAGATCAGCGACCCCACAACGGCTATTGCAAAGGCTTACTGGTAAGTAGTAGCTAACTTTTTGTGTTTTTTGTATTGTGTAGCAAACATTGATTCTTTGCTCATGTCTAAAGATTCTCAACAATAAATTCGTTGACAGATCTCCGTTTCCTATCTGTGGATTTCTTAAACACATTTCTGCTGACTTACCGTGTATTCACCGACGGAGTGACAGTACTGGAGGCTCTAAAGCAGGTGTTCTATGAGCAGTCACAGCAGGAGCTGGAGTTGGCTCCTCCACCTGATGCTACGAGGAAGACTAGTGCAGCTAGTTCAGTTTCTGGTAAGAATTCTTCGATAATCAAACTTAATTATTACAGTTCATTGACCTACCAATAATGTTACAGTTTCTGAAATATATCGCGTTTGAAAATTTGATTTCTGTACCTTGTTATAGCATAAGACGGAATTATGTTGTTGAAATCACTTTGAAAATATGTAAATTTAAAATATATCTACCAGATTCGAAGAGTTCTGAGATCAAAAAGTTACCAAGCACATGTTTGTGATATTAAATTTTGAATTATTATAGGATATGGCTCAGAATACAGCGATAGAGATTGGTCATCGAGATTTTGGCGGATGTCCCGCAAAAGTAAGATAGTTTTGTAAAATATTGGCGGCTAAAGTAGAAAGTCGTTCACATTTTCTGGTTCTGTTGTTTTAACTAATTTCAGGTGAGGAAGACGATAAGTTATCTCCTTATTTGATGGCACCATCTCGCCGCACGTCATCTGTGAGCAAGGTAAATATTCCACGACATAAATTGAAAGAGTAATTCACAATTGAACGCAATATTTCAAATAATTTATGTTATCATACGCTTACGGAAGGTGGACGAGGACAACAGTCACCTCACGATTCCTAAAATAATGGCTACGTCGTCTAGCAATGAAACGCTCAAAGGTAAAAAACTTACAAGAATACCTCTATGTTTTTGGTTCTTTTTTGCATAGGTACAGGGTCATGAGCACGTCAAGCTTGACACTTAGGTTTGAATTTAACTCTATGCCGCTTGCAATAAGAACGGTCAAAAGTCCAAAGTGTCAAGCTTGATGTGCTCTTGACTGGGACCTACGGGAAGTATACCATTAGGAGAACGATATAACTGCATGACGTATGACGTGTTTTATACACAAATTTTATATTTTCAGGTACTTCACCATCATCTCCTGGGGCTATAAGCTCGGTAACTTTAGTCGGAAGTCCAAAGAAAGTAAGTCCAGACGACACGAAAGAAGTTTTAAAGTCCGATCGTAAGTCACCAACCAAAGCAGAACACAAATCTCCAACAAAAGATAATGACGCTGCAGCCGCAGCTATCACGAAAGACGAGAGTATTGAGCTAGTGGACCAAAGTGACGAGGACGTTAAGTATAAAGAAGAGGAACAGGAGAAAAACACGTTCAAAGTCGATGACAAGTTTAAATTGTCGCAGAAATTTTCAGAGGTAAATATCTGAAGATCACATGTAATGTCTTTCTAATACATTATAATTGTCATTTCTGTGGTATCAAAAACTACATAACAATTATAAAGTTGAACCAACGACATACCTACACAATAATATTTATGTTCCCTATATAGCGTGTACGCACAATGTCGGAGAGTCCTCGTCGCCTGCAGCCATCGGCAGCGACGGCAGCTCAAGAAGCCCGACGACGATCCGACAGCGCTCGTGGCCCCAAGGCAGAGGTTGGTGACGAACCTAGACGAGCCTCCGACTCTGGACGGTATGCTCCTCGAAGGTCTGTCAGGTAAGTCCCTTGAATTTAGGGTCAAAGTCAAATAAGCATTTATTCCATAGGTAAAATAAATTTACACTTGAAATTGTCACTTTTAAGCTACTGCTCATTCACTAAGCTGGCTTCCCAGAGAAGAACGAGCAAGAAACTCTAGGGATTACTGTTTTCCAATAAACTTTAACACTATGGCATACAATTTGAATCAAATTTGTGTGCAATCTACGCACAGCGTCGACCAGAGGTCCACGCGGCGACGCGTGTGGGGGGTCTCTGAATTTATCTCAACAAGCTGTTAGCATACAGATGGTAACTTTATTGACTCTTTGGAGTATACTGTTTGTATCGCAGGGTTTTTAAATTTCAATTTTAGTATTATTGAAATTGTCAGTGAAACAACTCCAGTAGTCTTTATTATATTTGAAAATAGCAGGCTGTGGTGAAGAAGGTTCTATAATCTCTCACTGTATGTCACTTGCTAGTGACATACAGTAGTCTTTCTGCAATCCGAGTTGCTGCTCGGATTGCAGAAAGATAAAGTACAAAGATCTTTAATAAAAACATAGCTGAATTTCGACATCTCGACAACTGGATCCATAGCTCAGTTGGTAATAGCAATACTACGGTGCAGCCGCGAGTCGCGTGTCGCGGGTTCAAGTCCCATTGAGTCGAAATAGTGTTTCTATGTTATAGTGTTTCTATGTTTAACTGCCTCCGTGGCCGAACGGTTACCATGCCGGACTGCCACGCAGAGGTCCCAGGTTCGATTCCCGGGCCGGGAGAAATATTTGTATGGCCTACATTTATTTCTCTCGTGAGTTTGGGTGTAATTTGTGGTTGTCTATGTGTGTGTCCATGGCACCCGCGACACAGGGTTTCCCTAGTGCGGGGCTATGTTGAGTGTGAGCGTTATTATTATATATGTTATTATTATTATTATTATATGTGTTCGATCTTTGTACTAATAATTTCAATTTAAGTTTAGAAGTTACTGTTTTCAGTGAAAGACGTTGCACCAGCTCTTCAATATCCAGTGAACGGCGTCGCTATTGGGGTGGATCAGAACCGAGATCTTCGGTCACCTCTCAAGTTTCACAGGTACAAGTAAGTATAATCAAAATAATACAGGTTTGAGATCTATAAAAATAAAAAAACTGCATTCTTACAAATGTTCCAATTTTCAGACCTATCGTCGTGACACCAGCCAACCCAAAGCAGGAGTGGTAATCACCTCATTCAGGCAATCACACCGGAGGTAAATTAAGTCTCTCTCTCAAATTTTTCTTTACATTTGGGTCATCTTTCCAATTCATATTCTCTTCAATGACATTGATTAAAGCTTCAGCAATCACGATTCTCTCGATGTTGTGGCATGTAATCACTCGATTGTTTTTTTACAGTCACAAAACTAAGGGAAGTTTCATCGTTTATTTATGCACAATGGTCAATATCATGGGGTTTTCTTCTTTCAAATTTCTAAACGTCTTCTAGAGTAAATTAGATATTTTTTTAAAGACTGACATGTTCAATCGTTTAACAGCTTTGGAAAAGACCTGTTGTGGTGAGTGGTTGGTGAAGGTAAAGGTAGAACAGACACTGTAGATCTGCCGTAGAGGAGTATTTTGGAATTTTGGCTTTACCTAGAATATTTTTCCCTTTTTTGAAATTTTTGTGACCCTTATTTTGTCACATGAACACCACAACGATGACACTATCACGAGGATGACAGAATTCACAAATCACTGTGTAGTACCTTGTATCGTACCTTGGGTATTTTAGAAAAATTAAAGCACCTACACTGAAGTTGAGTATCATATTATCATCTTACATCACATACAGATTCACATTCCGCAACTGGTTGATTATTGACACTTCCACTGAAATCAAATACAATTTTGATAATTTCTTAGATTTCCATATATAGATATTAATCATTATAATTTGCTTCTATTCCAAATATTATAATGTCATTATATTGTTTGGAATAGAAGCTCAATATGTGTATGAGTATACCTTATTAGTTTTTTTTATCTTTTCTTGTCCAGAATTAATTGTCAGTGAGAGTGAAAAGCTTAACATAACAAATCCAATTAAATTTTAATATAATCCCTAAAATTATTGACTATTAAAAAGAAATTAAAACTTGTTGCATGTTTTATTCTAAATTAAATACGTTACTAATGCCTAAACACTCGACCTTAACTGTATTATAAACTGTTAACTTAATATTTCCTTTCTTACTTCTTTATGTTTTTATTCTGCATGATCTTGTTAATTTTATCTGTCTATCCGTTGTAACTATAGTTTTTTTTAAACTATAGTGTTGCATTAAGTATTATAACTTTATTAACGTTCTGTTCGCGAACTGTTAAAACTTTGATTTGAAAATTTACAAAATATATCTCCGCTATCTCGATGTGCAACCGCGATTTTTGCATTATTCGCACACAAAAAAGTTTTAAGTTCAAGATTGGAATGGAAAGTTTTCCTACTTTGCAACACTTCTACAACCTTCCACTATTAAATGGCATCAGTAATGTTTATAAAAACACAATTGGCGTTAAATTAACTTATAATTGTATCTCTAAAACCAAATCTTGATATATTTTTGTTCAACTGATGGGGTGTGTCTAGGAGCAGTACGTCAACCGCGGCTGTGGCCTTTGCCGTGGCCACTTCGGCATCATCTAACCCGAGGTCTCCACCACTGTCTTCTCCACCTGCTACTCGACGAGATTCGGTCATTTCTACAGCAGCTACCATGCGTGTGCTTAACGTTTTGAGGTCAGTTCTAACAGATGATCAAGGCTAATTCATGATTGTTCATTTCGTGGTTTCGCATTAGTAAATAAAACTCTATACTAAGCTTCAATAAAACTATAATTTACAGAGGAGATAAAAAATTTAACATTTTATTTTAGGGCTACTTAAATTGATATTAAAACGATCATGTTTTGTGTCATGTGTAACTTTTTCATTCTCGTTTTAATTTCTTGCTAATACAGGTTTCATTGGGTGGTCCGAGGTTGATTTTGTGTTCTTGTTTTGTAAACTGTAGTTGAAAAAAGTTTTTATTTGAGCATTTCTCCAAAAAGGGCTGCATTCTTTGATTTCGGTGGGTCGAATTTTTTTTCCTAATTTCAGGAAAAACATTGAGCGGGAAGGAAAAAACTCAAACATACATAAGATTCCTTTAATTGGATAACTAGAATCTTAATAGTTAATGACATATTTGATCCACCGAATTCAGCTACCACCGACATCAGGATAATTTAACACAAGGCATAATTTTTGTGCAAAATATTATGAAAAAGACAGTAATAACATGGCGTAATCTACATAATTATTTAGATACTAATATGACTAATTATGAAATCAAGCTTTAAAAAGTAAAATTTTAATAAAAAGCGACCAGAAAACTGCTAACAGATTTCACCTTATGACTTAATCTTTAAAAATTAAAACGAAACGAAAACGATCACGAAAATTAAATTTCAAATTCGAAAACGAAAATTAATCATAATCAGTTTTCAGTTTGGCTTTTCTGCCATTTTTCAATCACACACAGTATTTCCGTATCTCTTTCAAAAATAATTTTGAATGCAATCTGTAACTATAAAAGCAATCAATGTTTTGGAAATTGCGCGATTAATATCTTTCGTTACTTTTTATACATGACAAGATAATTCATGCAACTTCAAAATCTTTCCTTCCACTTTTTCTTCGCATTCATCTGTCTATCTTTTTCTTTCTTTTTTCGTACATAATTTGATCGCCTTTTATCTGCTTTTCTAGCACGTTAGAAGAAGATGGAGCTTCTTGATTTTCAATTTTTCTTTTCTGTTTTGATTTTCTTTATTCATTTTCAGCGAGAACCAAGTATTAATATAAAATTGTGAAAATCAATAATATTAACTAAACATTTGTACGAAAAATGGGATTCAGAAAATATATATTTTTTGATATTACTCGTAAACGACAATACTTGTAAAACCAATAAATTGTTGTTATAATTTAGCCACATATTATACAAAATATTACATAGAACCATTAAATTTAGTTTTTTAAATATCGTATAATACACCGAATTCAAAAATCAACCTAGACCTAACAGCGAATTACGTATTTACACGCAAAAGTCCTATAATCGGCAACAAATCATTCGCCTGTTGTCTACAGCGGCAGGTGTGCGATGGACGAATAATACGAACTGCGTCACGTCACAATGCGTCACTTGTGATGTGTAGCGTGATTACGAACTACCACCGAATTCAGGCGTAACCCTGGGAACACACAGCAATCTTGGTATTGTGATAAAAGTATTGTCTAGTTTATTGTGAAATTCAGGTGATAAATATTATTATCTAATTTATTATACGTGGACTAAAATGTAATATTGATATACGGTTTCAATTTTGTGTAGGATTCTGAATTCGAGACACGCCACCGTTGTCAGGTTTTAGGTATTTCGAATTTTTTTGTGCTCTCGTGTATGGACACAGAAAATTGCTGTTTTGGAGGATGCCCATTTACACAACTTCTATTTATTCAACGTTAAACAGTTACCATTTTTTAATTTTCAGCTGTTTATGCTTTGTCACGAAATCTAAAAAATCTTTTTGTTTAATCGATGCTTTTCAATAAAGATTAAGTAAGGCTGCACTAAGTAGATACGTCGTTGTTATATTAATTGTTAACTTTTATATGTTTCTATTTTATATTCTCATATTTGGTTCCGCTAAATTCGTATTTGCCAACTTCAAAAATAATGAAAATTAAACTTGTGCTTCGAAGCAAACTTGTACTTACACAGGGCGTTTCTCGGCTATGCCTCTCGGAGGGAAAGTACGTTAAATACTGTAGATAGAAAGTTTTATTGAAAGAAGATCGCATTTTGGTTTTAAAAACAATTCGAACTGCACTCAAAGAATTTTACACAATCGCCTGTCTGAACCGGGAATCGAATTCGACAAATGTGAAAAAAACACCTGTAATTTTACTATCCTGGTAGAAAGCCTCAACCATAAGGATTCTTTTCTTCTAAATAACATAGCATCTTAAACAAAAGTAAGACCATGAAATCGACTCTTCCGAAGAACAAAGTCCGATGTGATTATACAGCAAAAAGAGGTAAAGGTGTTTTGAGAATTTTTATATCTTATTTCGTTTCGGAAATATAAAATCGAACAACGGTAGATATGAAATCCACAGCGAAGAAGAACGAACGAAATGTACTATGTCCTGAGAAGTAGTCTCGCACGTAGATCTTTGTTCTACGGATAAGTCGAAATTTAAGATTTCATTCATTAGTCTTCTATGGTCCCCACAAATTACTGAAGACAGTTTCATTCGTGAAAATGTGCAATACCAGGATTAACCTGTGATAAAAAGCACAAGGCTCTCACCCTTCCACGTCTAAAGCAGACGCAAGAAAAGTAGACATAAGACTAAAAGATTGATGTACTTAATTACATTAATAATAGTAGATAAAGATTTCAAAGCAAAAGCAAAATTGAAGATAACGATACAACTCTTTTGTTACTAGACCATATTTATTCACAGACATTGGATCTCGAAGCATTCCTCGGACTTCTGGTCGGATGACCGTCTTCGCGGTCTTACAATGGACTTCCTCAAGGAAATAGAGAACAGCCCGGGGTTGCTCCCGGCCGAGCACAAGGCAGCTGCGCAACTGCTGCGTCTCTTGGAACGATCACCGGACAGGACCGTCGACTTGAAGGCGCTGTTTATTCCACCACCCGTGAGATTTAAACTTATTTTTTTAAATCATCGAGTATATAACCAGAAATATAGACGAAATAAGCGGCATCCATCAAGCAAATGGGCCTTATATCACTTTTAAATATCAACTCTCGTTTGCACTGAAATCACAAATTAGAAAGCTGAAACAGTACAGCGACAACAACTGACCTGTGTGCACGTCTCCGTATATTCCAAAAATATTCTGTATTTATTGTAATAAAGATAATATCTCTAACAATGGTGGCTGTTCCATTCGGTGGTGTGGGAAAAACAGCAAAACATCTAATTACAAAACAAACGGAATCACATTTCATCCGTGATTAAATGTTATATGTGTAATTTGTCAATTTTCGTCCATTATTGCTATCAAGCTCAAATTAAGCTGGTCAATTTGAAGTGAAACAATTGTCGATACCCATCAATTGTATCGAATTCGGGCTGGCCAATCGGAGCGCAGTTGTCACCGTAATGATTTGGCAGAGTAGTTTTCAAACAAATTAAATGACATTTTGCCTCTATTTCCGATTGTATACTCGATGTTTAAAATTAGCTTGAAGTAGACCATACTCTAAACGTAGCCTTGGTATAGAGGGTTACATAATTAGGTCTTAAAATCTCGTACCTATTACTTAAGCCAATACTGTATTCGACTTTTGGAGCCCTCATTATACAACGATTGCGTAAAATACTATCATTGCACATTAAAAATTACAATGACAACGCAAAACAGTAATGCAAATACCACAAAGCAACCTAATGTACAAGCGGCCTTATTGCTAAATAGCAATTTTTTCCAGACAACCGTAGGCTAGAAATTTAAGAGTTGGAAAAGGGGGTGCAACCAAAGAATATCTTGTAATGAAAGTGTTTTAAATAGATACATTACTCGTCAATAGTAAATAAAAATAATATGATTTGTATTATATAGAATACTGGTAATAATATAAGAATTAATATTAGACATAACTGGTAAAGAACTTTACCATCTCAGTCTCCCGTGACCATGGGACCTGCGGGTCAAACCATGAACCATTTGTTTGTTTAAAAAACAAAAAACAAAATATAATTTTATTTCCATCGTGTATATTTGTTTTTTCAAACAAACAAACGGATTCTTTACAGGTCCAATGGTCGCGGGTGATGGTCAACCGTTGGTTTGTTTGAAAACAAATATACGCTATCGAGTTCTTGGGTTTTCGCGATTGTTACACATAGGAAATGAAACTATTTTTCCGGATTTAAATCGCGTATATTTCTTAATCTAATGAAAAATCCCAAACAGACATAAGACTGCAGTACTAATTAATATGTATTAGTTTATTCTAATTTCTATTAATAATTAATAATAAATTGAACTTAATAAAAATTCATTCAATAAAATAATTTGTAAAACTTAATATAGCGTAAATTGGAATGTTTTCTTTTTAAAATTAAAAATAACGTATTTAATTAATAACTATTGTAACTATAGTGAAAAAATAGGGTGGTTTGCGTCAATATTAGACATAACTGGTTGAAGACTGTACCACCTCAGTCAACCGTGACCATGGGACCTGTAAAGGGCCCGAAAGGCGAAGCTGCTGAGCTTTGAACACCGCCTTAAAGTTGCCTTCTTGTCGGTATTCTACAGGATATATCACGGAGAGTGCGATGGAATTGCATAATTTGATTCCGCCTTTCTATCAGCGGGGTGCTAGATATAGGCTGGTATTCCACCCCTATGTTGTGGATATTCCCAGGATTCGCAAGAAGCGTTTCCTACCTACGGACTTACTGCCCGAACGCTATATAAGTTGGACCGTTTTAAAGCGAGAGGGAGTAGACATTATTTAGGTGTGCATGCTACATCCTCGACCTCATCATCACTTTCCATCTGATTAGATAAAGGTGAAATGCCATTGACTTACAATTATATGGACGTCGGGTCCGCGCTAAAAAGTG
>NW_020654524.1:0-16869 GCF_003589595.1 Hyposmocoma kahamanoa
ATTTATTTTACCTATGGAATAAATAATCTTTGACTTTGACTTGACTTGTGCGCGATTTGACATACAATTCTGACTCTGCTTCTAAAGTATTATAGTTGTAGTACCATTGAAAATCATGTAACCGAATTGCTTAGAAAGCATAGTATTTTTAGAAATTACGGGCCCTTTTGGGTAAGTTCTTTTCACCATAACCTGTATTGACGTAGGGAGTGTTTTATACGATTTTCTTCTTATTCTCTTTCGTATGACTCTTGACAGAGTAGTTGTGGTCATTACGGAGTACGTTTCTTAACGGCTGATGTGGCTTGCCTCACGGCATCTCGTCATCTCTCTGTGTTACTGGACTCCCTCGTCCATTCATGTAAAGTACCGCCCACTGCAGATTTAATTTGATCGGTCCATCGAATGGGTGACCTTCTGCGCAAAATTCTGTCTTGAGACGAATTTTAGGATGCGAGTTTGCACCACAGTAGACAGACACTGCTTGATGCCGAGTTCTTGGAGTACGGAGGCTTTTGAAAGAAAGTCTGTCCACGATACCCCAAGCATTATTCTCCAGCATCACATTTCCAGAGCGTCTATCTTCTTCTTCTCGATTTCACGGAGTACCCATGTCTCAGCAGACGATTGTACCTGTTTTATATCATTATGTTTTATTACAACCTTTACGCCTTTACTTTACCTGTTCTATTCTTTCTTTCTTTATTTCTAAAATAAAATTCATGTGGACCGACACTTGTATTTAATTGGTAAAAACAAATGTTTACTAACAATAAATCTTGCTAACTGTGAAGAAAAGAAACATCGCGTGAAACCAGCATATCAATAATCTCAGTACAGAGTACTAAAAAACCGACCTCAAAAGTACGTGGAATTACATCTATATGACAAGTTTTATTGAAATATAGGGATGTTTAGTTCTACTATACAGGACTTGACACAGGAGATAATAAAAATCGGTTCTCACTACTCAAAGTATATAGAGAGAGAAAAACGCCTTGAATTGGAGAATAGCAAAACCAACCATTAAAATATTTGCTCCTTAAGTAAAATGTAGGCGCTATTTATAAAAATGAATGTTCATGCGTGATCAACCACCCTTAGAGGTGGATGGTTTTCTCAAAATGAAATGGGACCACTATGGAGGTACCCTCTTTCTAACAAAAAAATAATCATGAAAATCGGTTTACAAATACCGGAGTTATCGCGTAACATACATACAAAAAAATATACAGTCGAATTGAAAACCTCCTCCTTTTTTAGAAGTCGGTCAAAAAAGGTTCACAATCCTTGGAAAATGCTTGATACCTAAACCCTGTCTTTAGAGGTGACCAGTCTCCAGTACTGCCATCCTTATTAATAAATTACGTAATTGACATTTCTAGCGAAGTTGAAATATTAACATATCTGGTTCTGGTGACAGTAAAGCTCCTAGCCTTCTTCATCTTACCTATTTCTGCTGCCAAGCAATAATGTGAGCATTACTATGTTCCGGTTTTGAAGGATTTTTTAATTACAGGCACATGAGACTTGTCAAGTTATGTCTCAGGGTGACGGGCGCAGTGGCATTGCTTCACAGATCTTTGCGATTTAAGGCGCTGAGTGACATTGCAACTGTTATGGACAGGCGTGTCGCTTACCACTAGGCGCACGACTTTTTCGCCCCGTCACTTCATAGCATTAAAAAAAAGAAGAAAAACATCGCTATAAAACCTATACGTTCAAAATGGTTCGCAATCCTTGGAAAATGCTTGATACCTAAACCCTCTCTTTAGAGGTGAGCCGTCTCCAGTGCGGGACCTCTAAGGCCTCGTGTACATAGAAATATACATAATAATGTGAAGTGATTCAGACCCAGACAATGTTATTCTTATGATAACGTAAATGCCAAGTTTATGTATTACCTCTGTACCGTACAGTGAACAATAAAAGTGTGTCAACTAAATTTTAACGGAGTTTTGACTTTGACCGGAATCCCCGTAGTGAACACGTCAAATTGTGGTAGTTGATAGGACCACCCCTAAAGTTTCTAAAGGTCGATGATTGTGTACAGTCAGCGCCTGCAATATACAATAGATTATCGTTTTCTAATTGAGAAGGTTGTATGAAGACTTCCGAATTCCACCATCAGACGTGTTTCTACCGCGGAGCAGTAAAGTGAGAATTACTGCAATTCAGTTTTGAAGATCGAGTGTTTTAGTCAAACTTTTATGTCTCAGGATTACGAGTGCAGTCTCAAATCTTTGCAATTTAAGGCTTTGAATGGCACTTCAACTGTTACGGCAGGAGTGTTTAACCACGTGCACGCCTTCTTTATCCCGTTCCTATTTTTATTATATCAAGACACACAGGACGAACATGTCGTGCGCCTGATGTTAAGCAACATGCCTATCCATAACATAACATAAATCACAAAGGTCTGAAGTCCCATGCGCCTGTAATTTCAACAACATATACCCTTATTAACGCTTGGCGGCAGAAACAGGTAAGGCGGCAGTACTTCTCTGGACGAACTCTTTCACAAGAAGCTCTGTTGCTACTAAAAAAAGTAATTTCATAGACGTTCAAAATGGACCTAATTTTTCGTACTTAACTCGCGTAGGTATACTTATTTTCTCGGCCCTTTACAGTGCCTCTACCATGAAATTACAGTGGAAGTTATCGCTAGCAACCGACCAAAATATTTGAATACAGAATGTTGGTTCTTCTTTTGACCGCTAGGGGTGCTGTATAATTTGCCATACAAAATTGTGATGTAATTTACGCGGTCGCTATCGACAACTGTCACGGTAATCTCGTGGTAGTAGCAACCTTAATTTTAACGCATTTATAGTTAAAAAAATTCAAAAAAAAAAGAAAAAAGAATTCCACTCCATAACTGTTCACCACATATACCACATATGTGGAAGCGTAACGCTTCGTGCGAATCTTTCGAATATTCACAACATAGGGGTGGAACCCAAGCTTACGCCTAGTCCCCCGGTGATGGAAAGGGGAAGGCGGAATTAAATCGTATAATTCCATCGCACACTCTCCGTGATATATCCTGTAAAATACCGATAAGCAAGCAACTTTACGGCGGTGTTCAAGGCTCTGCAGCTTCACCTCCACTAACTCTGAGTCACCTATAAGCCTCTTGGCACGGTTGTCAATTGGATCCAAAGTGGCTAGTTGATATGTAGCAGACCCATCCCAAAGGTGGCAGCAGTACTCCATGCACGATCGGTGTAAAGTAACGCCTCACCCTGGAAAGGATCCCAAGCTTCCTTGCTGCATCTTTGGCCATGGATTCGATGTGTCTGCCGAAGTTCAAATTGGACGACAGGTCCTACCTATAGAATACAGTGGTGTTCTTGTTAAATTTCGCGGTAAGTTTGTGTTTTTTTTCCATCGTGAAAAATTTTAGGAATCGTGTTTTCACTCCGTTTAGTCAGTTTATATATCCTCAATTTTACTATATATTCTTCCCAAAGTGATTATTTCCACACTTTTGCTGTTATGCGAAATCAACCAAAGCCATTTGAGGTTGTATAGACCCTCAAACAACCCTAAAATTTGCATTTTATTAACAAGCGAACTTACCAAACTTACGGACCAAGAGTACGATAGTGAAGATCAGCATCGTTAGCTCGGAGAGAGCTCGCAATTTGCGCGTCAATTTACATTTTAACTCGTAGATGTTTAATAACACCGTGCAACTTGCTAAAATGCCCTGTTATCTTTGCTTGAGCTAGTTGCTATTACACCGTTCCGTAGCTCAAAACTCAAATGAACAACATTTGAAAATAAAAACGTTTTCGAAAGGCTTTCTTTCTTATTAGAAACCTGAAAAACCATTTCCACGCTAGCGTGGAAAAGGTTTTTGGAATTCGAACTTGACGATGGACTGCGGTGCACCTTTTGAATTCTTTGGATGAAAAAAATATAATGACACGTTTAACTACACGATAAGTGGTACATTATTTACGTAATATAAATCCGTTGGTATATTTTCATTGACTTACAATTATATGGTCCGCGCTAAAAAGTGTCCGAACTTATAGGGCGTTAAAATCGTATACAGAGCGTCATTCACGCTTTAGTCTTCGTTTGTTCGACTGACAGCGAAGCAAGCAAAATTAGACAGTACTGCGATGACATTACAATTTAAATTCAACGTTTTAGCTTTTTCATATTCCTTTACATGTCACTACGCTTAAATAGGTTGACTTAGGACCTTTTTTTCGTGGTTTTTGTATTAGACCCGTCGTCCATTTATTTGTAAGTCAATGTGTATTTTATTCTTATTATTGTTGACATTAAATTGACAACGATAACTAAGTTTGTTTATTAAAACTGATTTGTTATAGCTCAACTGTTTTTTCTTTCATCTACCATTTTCTTCGCCATAGTGAGGTGAAAAATTGTTTGTTTCGCTCGGCGGCAAATTGTTTTGCTTCTCTTGCCTTGAAACCCTCGCTATGCTCAGGATTCTGTCTTAGATCTCTTCCCTTGCTCGGGTTTCAATACAAGTTTTCGTGTCAAACAACAACTTTGCAGCCTTACGTAACAAATAACTATTTCATCCAATGCTGCCATTATTACCAACCAATACAATTATTCATAAATTCATATGTAAGGGACAATTTGTACACTTCTTTAATAAGATTACATTTAAATTTTTATTGAATTGATATTCAATTATTTGTTATTTGAAATTACTCCACTAGTCTGTTATAATTATTAATACAAAGATACACGAACACTCAGAAAAAATTCCTTCGATCCGGCCGGATTCGAACCGACATCTTCTAGCATACCGTGCCACTAAGCTAGTTGGTATAGCGTCTGGCACGGTATTCCAGAAGACGTCAAACTAGTGGAGTAATTTCACATAAAAATAATTGAATATCAATACAATAAAAATTTCAATACAATGAATAGCGACATCTCTAGTCGGGGCTGGTAGCTGTAAAGGTATCTAACTGAGTGATGAAATATTATAGATTTCTCATAGATGGCGCTACGGCTAAAAAGGCGTTGAAAAAACTAAATACAAGGATATAAATTAAAAGTAAAAATTCATGTGGTCCACTGGTTCGTTACGTTGCTTAGTTGGTATAGCGTCTGGCACGGTATGCTACAAGACATCGGTTCGAATCCGGCCGGATTGAAGGATTTTTTCTGAGTGTTCGATCTTTATATTAATGATTATAGCAAAGATTACGTTTAACATTCAAAATTTTCCATTCACGAAGATTAGAATTAAAACCACCAAATATTAATTATTTACTTTTTCAAATTTCGGGTTTCCAGAATCTGCTTCATTAGTGCTGACTAAAAATAACCGCCTTAGGAAACTTTAGCTTAGTTATGCTGTGACAGTGCACTATTATGACGAAATTATAACTTTGTTATAAAATACTGACCTCAAAAAATAGCAGAATATCATCTATTCAATAAGTTTTATTGAAATCTGTTAACGGAAAGTGTGTGAGTGTATCGAGTTCTTAGGTTTTCGCGATTGTTACACATAGGAAATGAAACTATTTTTCCGGATTTAAATCGCGTATATTTGTTTTTTCAAACAAACCGACGTTTCGGGCCCTTTACTGGTCCCATGGTCACGGTCAACCGTGACCATGGGACCTGTAAAGTCGGTTTCTTTGAAAAAACAAATATACGCGATTTAAATCCGGAAAAATAGTTTCATTTCCTGTGTGTGAGTGTGTTTAATAAAACGGATTCATCCCAGGAGGTGGAATATTTCTTCAAATTTAAATGGGTCTAATACAAGAGTACCCTCTTTCCAACAAAGTCAATTTGAGAATCTCTTCCTTTATTGAAATCGATTAAGAAATGTTTTACTACTGTGTCATATTAACGAATAAAATGTTCATTTACACATATATCTATAAACCTGTAATGTAAATGAAACCCTTTCCAAGTAAATAGTGTGCACATTTAAATGCAATGTCTAACAAAATGAAGCTCCTAACCCGTGTAAACTGGATATAACTAGATAGAAGCAGTTGCGACATTGGCAAATATCTTCACAGCTTAATGTCTATGAAGTTATCGTGCGGTGAATTTATAGATTGGTTAAATATGAACTGTGATGTAATTTTAAGTTTTTCATCCGATTTTTAACCGACTTAAAATAACGGAGAATGTTACATAATTGTGTTGATGTCGGAGTATTTGTAAACCGATTTCAATTATTCTTTTTTCCCATTTAAATTTGAAGAAAATATTCCACCTTTAAGAGTAGCAAAGCAGAGGATGAATAGGGTTTATTGGATTTCACCAACTTTTCGTTAACCGATTCCAACAAAACTGTGACGGTGTGACCTCCTTACACCGTCATCCCACCTTTTTGTATCGCCTCTCTCCTCTTGTATCTTTTATCATTTTTTTTTATTTTACATGTATTTAAATTTTAAATTTGAATTGTTCCATTTTCCTTCACTTTCTCATTTTGTTTTCGTACCACGGTCACTCCCAGCTCGACCGCCACAACAGTCAGAGCTGTTAATAAGCTAATCATGTATAATAATTTATAAGTCTACACCCTTCATGTATCTATTTCTGTAATTCAGTTTCTCGGCCCATTTAGGGGTAAGTGCCTTAATAATAAGTGTAGGGAGTGTTTTATACTGTTGTACCTGTTTTTTATATTGTTACAGCCTTTCTTTAAACTTTACTTCTTTAATAAATTTTGTGGACCGGAAGTTTCCATTTCATTGCCGTGAACCAGGTTCACGGCTAGTTAGGGTTACAACCCTTTCAAAACGAAGCAAAGATGCAATGTCACAGACTTTAGAAGTCGATTTAAAAAATATATATATTACACGTAAAATAGGCGCCTTGACGTCGAGTTACGGACACCAGCCCGTTACACCAAGTTTTTTTTTATTATGTTACAATTTTCTGAGTATTATTTATATGTGTACAATGAATTAAACTGGTTAATTAATCAAATCGAATGTATCTCCTTTTCATAGGTAAGTAAAGTCTAACACTAAAACTCATTAGTAAGACAGATTCCACCGAGAAGAATGAGTAAGATACTACAGAGATTGCTCTGTGTAAATAAAAAGAAAGAAACAACGTATCGTCATTCAAGTGCGAAGAAGTAGTCTAATAACTTTTTGAGATCGAATAAAATTATTTTGTTTTTCAGACATGTTCGAAATTTAAATGTAATAATAAATTCGGAATCAATGTTATTATTATGCAATAGTAACATTTTCATAGATAAGAAATTTGTTCTAACAAAACAGTTTATCTTTAATCTGGTCGTAATTTGCGGTTTTTGAACACTTCATAGAGGGTTTATGATATGTGTGTAGATACAAGTACTATATGCAATCATAATTAGGTCTCAAAATCTTGTACCTATAACTTAGACCACGGTCGACTTTAAACACCGTCATCAACGGTTTTTTAATATTTTCTACATCGTCAACCTTTATAATGGTTGATCTATGTATAGGCAAATATAGCTCCACTCTATGCTGCCAGTCTCATTACTTACTTACCATCATACTAAAGTCAATTACCAGACATATACGTGATTTATATTCGAGAAAATTAGTTTCTTTTTTCTAAATTCCATATTTAAACATTTAATTTCGAATTAAATAAGTTTTTTATTAAAAAAATCGACCTCAAAAGTTCGTGGAGAATTACATCTATTTGCCACCCTTAGAGGTGAAATATTTTCTTCAAATTTCAATCGAGCCTATACTGAGGTACCCTCTTTCCAACAAATAAATAATTATCAAATTCGATTCACGAATACCGGAGTAATTGCGTAATAAACACACAAGAAAAAATCGGAACCCCGCCCTTTTCTCAAGACGGTTAAAAATATTTGAAACCTTAAGTGACATTGGAAATATAATATATTTGTATAAGCAGAATATTTGTACACATTTATTATTCTTATTTACAAGTATACATTAAGCAGATATACGGAGCACACCCATACATTTTTATCACCGGTGTACGTTTTATAAATACCCTTTTGTTTGAAAGTTTTAGTTTCAAGATAGCTCTAAACTCTTGATCTCAAAGTGAGATTCAAATGACACTTAACATCGTCCTAATTTGTTAAACTCTGCTACTGGCACTAAAGGCAGTTAATAATTTCTATGGCTTATTTGGACGTAGTTAAACAAAAAGGACCCAATCCACATCCACTCACTTTCGAGATTTGGCAGTTTGAAGTTTAAAAGTGTTTCTCATTCTAGTTTTATTTTCAAAACTTATAATGTCATGTAACTCCAGAGATATTTAAGTTTATTATTGTTTTGCTGATCTAAAAGGTTACACTTTAGATGCTGTTTAGTTATATGTACCATTTTTTGATAATTTTGTGAATTGGATACTTTTTGCTTAACTACGTCCAATTATTTCTCTCGTGAGTTTGGGTGTAATTTGTGGTTGTCTGTGTATGTGTCTATAGCACTCGCAACATAGGGGTTCCCTATTGTAGAACTATGAATGTGTGCATTATTATAAGAAGCGGAAATAAGGATTTTATAAATTATCAGTATTTCTTCCCATCCTTATTACACTAAATACATACAGAAACGCTGTCTTCTCTTTAACAGTTGTAACATGTTTCATTAAGTGAATATTATTTAGTTTTTTTTACTAAGGATGGATATACCAAAGTAACAAGAGTATTGTAAAATGAATGAGGAATTAAATACTCCTGTACTGCATTGGGTTATGAAAACAAAATAGACGAAGGAGGTCGCGAGCTCTGTTAACTTTGTTGGACTTCTCTTTGTTGGAGTTTCTCACGGTTCAAGATAGATGGCGTTAATAGTACTGTTTTGTAGATTCATTGAATTCGAGACAGAAGTGATTGGTAATATTTTTTATAAAGAATTACTAATTTATTTACAAAAGTTTAGATTTAAAAGTTTGTTTTAAATCTTTATTGTTAGGAAATATGTATACGTCTAGGGCTCTCTATCCAGGAATCTCAGTGTCAAAAAGTTCAAGGGTCTCGACTATTTTTTGGAAGTTTCTAGACTTAGAACTGATGTTTTCAGTCTCAGGAATATCGAAACTTATATCACTTAACTAAAAAAGTATTCCCTATTGACCTACAATCGTACCTAAATTCTTATGACCATTTCTCTTTTTTTTGACGATGCGAAACTAAAAACGGGCTCATGTCAAATATTTAGACAAAGATGATAAAGTCACTTGTGTGTGTCTCAACTGTGACTCAGATGAGGAAGTGAGCGAATAATAACATTACTGATGAGTAGAATAAGAATGTAGTTTTTTTTTTAATTATAAAAAATGTTATTTTGTTAAGAAAATCTTTCTCACCCTGTTATAATCTAAGCGAAACAACTCGCCTCAAAAGGCGGAACAACGCGCTCCAAAGCGGGGCTGATTGTACCGCTCCGAAATTTGTCAAAAATTTGCCTCTGTAAAAAAACTAATTGAGATATTAGTAGAAGTGGCTATACTCTTACAAAAAGCGATAAACATTCGTTCAATATTTCCACATGTTGAAAAGCAAACCCTTCATTTTCAGTATAAAACATCAATTTATTTGAAAATCGGAACGTTCAGCCCCGCTCTTCCCTAAAAAAATCTACTGTACCAACAGTAAATTTTTATTCCGGTTGCATGAACATGGCAACACTGTAGAGTGGAGCTTATTATAACCTGTAGAGACTGAAGAACGGTAGTAACAAAATCAGGTCCTCTCTGTCAGAATCTCCAGTAAACGCGCATTGTTTCTTTTATAACTAAATGTTTCATTTTTCATTAAAAAATATCAATTTTATGTTTAGAGTTAATAAAGAACTTATTTAAAATGATTTTTTTATTATTATTTAAAATGATTTTGACTACCTAAATGTAGTCATTTCAATAACACCAACCCATTTATACGTTCCATTGCTGGGCAAGGGTTTAGTCTCCTCTCAGGCGAGGGTTTAGGTCATAGACCGCCACCCTGGTTCAATGCGGGTTGTAGACTTCAAATGTTTTCGTTTACCGAAAAGCTCATGGTAAATTTCAAAGAAAATTTCGCCGATAAATTCCGAAACTCTCCGATTAAGACTCACGGCCTCAGCTTGAAACGCGGTAGGTCAAACCATTGGGCTTGGCATTATTGTACTTGGTGTGTCCGTTATAATTAAAGTAAAAAAAAAAGTAGGCATTTAGATAGTAAAAAAATTTAAGTATGGAAACCTACTTTATTTCGTTTTTCCGGGTGTTGCGACCCCATCAATTCCAATCCACACATGAAGTCCACTTAACATTATGTGTCTACAAGTCATGAACTTTGTCTATCTATCTCTAAGAGTTAAAGGAAACAGCGCCTGAATTTTTAAATACTTTTAAACACACAAAGATTGTTTGCTTCTAGTTTTAGCAGGCACTTTTTGTTCTTCTAACCTAGAGTAAAGTTTTTATTGGAGCTTTGGTCTTTTATTAACAAAATATTAGACACAATATTTTCCTGAAACACCGGGATCTTCGAGACTACACCGAATCTCGATTTTTTTTCACCTCAAATACATTTTATATTTTTAGACTCAAATACATACTTAGATATTATCAGTACGTTTTCCAGTGGAATAGACAGAAAGCACTAAAATTTCGCTTTAAAGCTGGTATAGGTTTTTCCTCCATGCATCTTAACTACCACATCATCACAGATTGCTTTGACTACGGACATTCTTTTCGGTTTAGGTTATAGTTCCTTGTGAAAGAGTTCGTCCAGGGAAATATTACCACTTTACCTATTTCTGCCGCCAAACAGTAATAGGACCATTACTACGTTCCGGTTTGTAAAAAGTAAGGGTACTAGTGAAATTATAGGCACATGGGACTTGTCAATTTATGACTCAGGGTGACGGGCGCAGTGGCAGTACCCCTCAGATCTTTGCGATTTAAAGCTATGAGTGACACCGCAACAGTTGTGGACAGGCGTGGAGCTTACCATCAGGCGCACGACTTGTTCGACCCGTCACTTGATATTATAAAAAAAAGTTTGTAACTACATAACTTTAGTAGTGCAAGTTAATCTAGGTGATACCTCTAAACCTTTTACGAGAGTGAGCGATTCGGCCAATATTACAATATGGACAGTATGCGACACGTGCTACTTTTTAAGCGAACACTCCGTTTTAAAAATATAAATAAATCATTGATTATATTTATTGCAACGTAAATTTAATTTAATTCATAATTATTTACTTAATTTTAGGAATGAATGAATGAATGAATGAATGAATGAATGAATTTTAATAATTATCCATGAATAAAATTCAACTTCATGGCTCCGTTTTTTACTCCAACTCGTTTACTGTATCTGTTATCCGTCTATGGAATTCTCTCCCAGAACCTATTCGTCGATCCCTTCTCTTGAATGCTTCAAACGTCGTGGTAAGGATCATTTCCTTAACTACTAAGCATTGACTTACAAATAAATGGACGACGGGTCTAATACAAAAACCACGAAAAAAATGTCCCAAGTCAACCTATTTAAACGTAGTGACATGTAAAGTAATATGAAAAAGCTAAAACGTTGAATTTAAATTGTAATGTCATCGCAGTACTGTCTAATTTTGCTTGCTTCGCTGTCAGTCAAACAAACGAAGACTAAAGCGTGAATGACGCTCTGTATCCGATTTTAACGCCCTATAAGTTCGGACACTTTTTAGCGCGGACCCGACGTCCATATAATTGTAAGTCAATGCTACTAAGTCTTTTATTTTATTTTATGTTTTTTAATGTCCATTCCTTCATTTATTTTCTTTTGCATAGTGTTATAATCTCCTTTGTATATTTATCTTATTATTATTTCTATTTATTTTATTTTCCTACAAATGTATTTAAGTATTCTTATTATATATATACGAGTATAATATTATTATTATTTGTGTATTTATTCTAATAATGTATATATTTGATATTATACATACATATATATAGTTTATATATTTCTTTATCCACTTTCATTACAAGATATTCTTTGGTTGCATCCCCCCATTCCAACTGTTAAGTTTCTATCCTAAGGTTGCCTGGAAGACATTGCTACTTAGCAATAAGGTCGCCTGTTGTACATTATCTTACTCTGTCTATACTTACATTAATGTTTTGTTTTGTCATTGTAATTTTTAAAGTGCAATAAAGGATATTTCATTCATTCGTTTAAATATTATGTATACCTAAATAAATAAACATTTTTCATTATTTTTATTTATTTTAAATTAAGGAAATTTCTTATCTTGTATCTTAGGTATACAAATCAAATGATGGAGATGAAATGGGCACTTACCTATATGTTATAAAAAACAAATAAAACGTGGTTCAGATACGAAAAAATAGTTTCATTTCCAATGATTTCTAGCTTATAAATAAATTCCACCAACTGCTCAGAGGAGCGGTAATGAATAAATAAAACTAGTATTTTAACTCTATCATCCGATAACATCAAAATGTACTTTAATATTAACCAAGTACATAATTTAAGTGCAGTAGTGAGTAAGAGAGGCCATAAAACGTTGTTTCGCACGTGACCGGACGGAAAAGAGCAATGGATCATTCCTGTTAGGATTCCATCGAGTACTTGCCATTTTAAAGGTAAGTATTAACGGTAGGTTAAAAATATTCGTTGGCATTTTTTTATATAAAAAAAAATTTTTTTTTACAAATCAACTAAAAGAAAGCAAATAAAGCAAGGACAAACATCAGAGAAATAATACAAACTACATGCAACAATTATTTTTAAGCGACTTCAAAAAATAGGAGGAGGTTGTTTTCAGATATCTCCGTCAATTGTGGACCGATTTTGAATTTTTTTCTTTTGTTTGAAAGGGCGCAAACTCGTGGTGGTCCCATTGTCACCAAGTCAGAATCTGATGAGGGAATCCCATGAAAATCGAAGGAAATCCTCAATTTTATAGGCATGGCCGTGTCACCAATTTCTCCATCAATTTGTGCACCGATTTTGAAAACTCTTCTTTCGTTTGAATATTCTCGAGGTCCCCTAGGTTAGGGACCCCGAGCTGTTCTGGGTTCTTTTTGGCTTTAACAAATTACTAATTCTTCTTCTTTCAATGCTATGGCCCCATCAAAGTGATGATTTCGCCAATGTCAAGTTGAAAAAATGGACCGGTGAATTTCGACAGAATTCACTGAGAAGGGAATCTACAAGTCTACAACGACAGAGAGCCTACATAGACTATTACAGAAACAAATTGTTTTTTTAACCGACTTCAAAAAAGGAGGAGGTTCTCAATTCGACTGCATGTTTTTTTTTTGTATGTATGTTACGCGATAACTCCGGTATTTGTGAACCGATTTTCATGATTCTTTTTTTGTTGGAAAGGGGGTACTTCCATAGTGGTCCCATTTCATTTTGAAGAAAATCATCCACCTCAAAGGGTGGGTGTTCACGCATGAAGATTCATTTTTATAAATAGCGCCTAACTTTGATTTACGAGCAATTACTTTTAGCAATTATTTAGTTGATTTTGCTATTTCTCCAATTCAAGGCGTTTTTCCCTCGATATATTTTGAGTAGTGTCGTAGTGAGAACCTATTTTTATTATCTCCAGTATCAAGTCCTGTATAGTGGCGAACTAGGGGATATTTCAATGAAACTTAGCAAATAGACGTAATTCCACGTACTTTTGAGGTCGGTTTTTTTAGTACTCTGTACTGAGATTATCTCTTAATCAATTTACATAGCACATGCACAAAGGGAGAATGGACTAACGTTAGGAGGATGTTGATATTAGCAGGACGGGGGATTTCAGGTGGGAGGATATCATGCAGTCGAGTAACGATACCATTACAGCCATAATATCATATGGGTATCGACGGAGTACATCCCTGGACAAACTCAATATTTGATACTATATTGCTACCACAATTTATTAGTAAGTTTTTAGTTTGGTGTGCTTTATTTATATAGTATTAGGGCTTATTAGACGACTGGTTTCTTATGTTTGAATATGTAAAAGTGGCTGTTTTGAATTATCGTTTTTATGTACTAGTGTTTGTGACCGTTTATGTCAAAGACATTGCTGTTCATGTTTTACGTAAGAACTTGTACAGTAATACACTTTGCTAATCCACTTTTGTCCACTTATCTAGTTTTTCCATTAAAGTAAAGAGGAATACATGAGTGGTCTTGGGTATTTTTCTCCGTAACAACGTGGCAAAACTTTTGTAATTGGTTTAAGGTCTTGTCGAGCACTTTGTGAGTCAATAACGTAGGTCTATAAATATACAAAAGTTTGAAATTGTCGTAGATTCTACGTCGATGGCGATCTTTTTTAACCGACTTGAAAAAAAGGATAAGGTTCTCGATTCGTATGTATTTTCTTTTGTATATATGTTATGCGATAACTCCGGTAAATTTGTGAACTGCTTTTGGTGATTCTTTTTTTTGTTGGAAAGAAGGTACCTCGGCGGTGGTCTCATTGAAGTCGAAGAAAATATTCCACCTCTAAGCAAACTAAGGGATGAATCTTCGCGCACTTTCCAGTAACCAATTTGCAATAAAACTTGGCAAACTTGGATGTAATTCCACGTACTTTTGAGGTCAGTTTGTTTAGTACTCTGTAGTGAAATTATTTATACTATCAAGTGACGGGACGAACAAGTCTTACGCCTAGTGGTAAACGTCACGCCTGTCCATAACATCTGCAGTACTCGGTCTATTCTTTTAAAATTAAGATGAAAAAGCTATTAACATCATATCAGGCCGATTTGCCCGCGGAAAGCCGTGTTGTTCCTACATTATTGACATAAGAGATTCGCTGACGGAGTATAACCCTATAGTAGTGGTCGAAAAGGCTCGAGCCTTTTAGCCCTTTGTTAAGACTCGCCGCTTTATAGCGATGGCTAGAAGGCTAAAAAGCTAAATAACTCTCAAGCCCTCGAGGCTAATTGTATTTATGGCTTTTGCTAGCCGTCAAAAAGGCTCAAGCCTTGTAGCCCTAAATTTAAAGCTTGCGAGTCTTTTTTAAAGGCGGACTCACAAAACAGTAGTTCTAAAATGGCTCACTAAAAAAGGACTTGAGGCTTTTTTTAGGCCTAGGCTTTTTTAAAGCCTTTTTAGAATAGTGGCGTCGTGGCGTAGTGGTTAGTAATCCTGACTGCTAATCCAGAGGTCGTGGGTTCGATTCCCACCGAGGACAAATGTTTGTGTAATGAACATGATAATTTGTTCTGTGTCTATAAATGTATATGTTTGTTTATCGGTTGTCTAGTATCCATAACACAAGCTTTAGTTTGCTTACTTTGGGACTAGATAGCGTTGTGTGAATATGTAGTGACATATTTATTATTATCCATTTATTATTATTAATATTGTAGCCATCACTATAAAGCGGTGAGTCTTAAAAAAAGGCTAAAAAGCTCGAGCCTTTTTGACCGCTAACGCCAGTCTTCTAAAAAGGCTTTAAAAAAAGCCTCGGCCTAAAAAAGCCTCAAACCCTTTTATAGTGAGCAATTTTAGAACTACTGATTTGTGAGTCCGCCTTTAAAAATGGCTCGCAAGCTTTAAATTTAGTTCTAAAAGGCTCGAGCCTTTTCGAACTCTTTTGTGAGTCCGCCTTTAAAAAAGACTCGCAAGCTTTAAATTTAGGGCTAAAAGGCTCGAGCCTTTTCGACCACTACCCTATAGTCGTATTATATTTGGGTTTTAGTATGTAAGAATTTTGATATTATCTGTTCGCGACGTAACCCGCTGTGAAGTGAAGTGTCTAGTGCATGTGCGGTGTTTAAAGTGAAATGAGCAAAAGACTTTCATAGAATAGGAGTGTATCAAATCGTGCTATCTCACTTAGTATTAAGTTTATCAATGAAACAAGCAAGAAAGGTATTGTCCTCTCTTTTTTTCATAATTTGGAATATAAGACTATATATTAATCGACCAATCAGAGTCCACAAAATGTAAACAAACGTCGCGTGATCGAAAGTTCTAGAATAATTAGAAAAGGATAGGAAAATTGTTAGAAAGGGACGCCAATATATAGAAATCTAGAATTAGAGAATTTTCACTTTAGATGTTACGGTTTTTCGTCAATAACTTTGTGAATAATAGGTGTATTGAGATAAAAATTACAGATAATTGTATAGAAACCAAGTACTTATAAAATTACAGTATTTGTATAGTGAAATAGTCAAAGATTTAGCTATAATCTTAGGAAAACTGTCATAAATTCGTGAAATTTTGTGTTTTAGTTAAAGTTAATCTAAAAATATTAACAGATTATAAAAGTTATAGTTCTTAAAGTTACTAGATAATATAAAGGTCACTAATAGTCACAATAAGCCACATTTTTCAGGCCAGGAAGTGTAAAAATAAGAAAGTTATGGGTTAATTGAATACGGAATGATATAAATATAAATATAAATAACGCACACACTCAACATAGCCCCGCACTAGGGAAAACCCTGTGTCGCGGGTGCCATGGACACACACATAGACAACCACAAATTACACCCAAACTCACGAGAGAAATAAATGTAGGCCATACAAATATTTCTCCCGGCCCGGGAATCGAACCTGGGACCTCTGCGTGGCAGTCCGGCATGGTAACCGTTCGGCCACGGAGGCAGTCAATGATAGAACAAAATAGTAACCCTTTGTCGAGGGATTGACCTTGACAAAAGTAAATAAGGTTTAGTATAAAAGGAGTCCATACAGAGCACCCGTATTTAGTACCGGGAAGTGACCAGAAGAAAAAAGAAGAAAAAAGTAAATCAGTGAAGTGTAAATAAAAGTGATTTTAGTGATTTAGTCTATTATAGTGACTAGAATTAATAAATTAGTATAAACCTTTGACCGAGCGACTATCGAGTTGACATCTTTTGTTCGTCGTGGCT
>NW_020654525.1:0-13268 GCF_003589595.1 Hyposmocoma kahamanoa
ACATGTAAAGGAATATGAAAAAGCTAAAACGTTGAATTTAAATTGTATTGTCATCGCAGTACTGTCTAATTTTGCTTGCTTCGCTGTCAGTCGAACAAACGAAGACTAAAGCGTGAATGACGCTCTGTATACGATTTTAACGCCCTATAAGTTCGAACACTTTTTAGCGCGGACCCGACGTCCATATAATTGTAAGTCAATGCTTGAACTAGAAGAGCGTAGAGACAACAAAAAAATAATCGATATGTTTTTTTTTAGGTTGATATTTTGTTCCATCGAGTTCCCCTCGGCAAGATATACGTTCTCAACAAACGAGATATGGAAAGCATAGGTATGTATATGTTCTTTTTATGATATCCGTGTGCCTGGTTGGAAGTACCGTGCCTACCCAACAGTGACGAGGCGTGAAAATTTTTCTTGGTAAAGCCGAAGCTTTAGAGTCAGTACATGATGTTTGGGGTTAGCCGTAAAACCTTGTTGAACGTTCCACCTATTACATTAAACGGTGATAGTTTTGATAGAGTCGAGCAGGTTAAATATCTCTGTCATCTGGTCACTAGCGATCTCAAAGACAATGCTGACATGGAGAGGGAACGGAGGGCTTTATCGGTCAGAGCTAACATGATCGCCCGCAGGTTTGCTCGTAGTTCTTCTGCAATTAAACTTGCACTTTTCAGGGCTTTGTATATATCTTTCTACACGTGTTGCCTGTGGCAGAAGTACCCTCAAAAGTCGTTTGGGGCCCTCCGTGTCCAAATGCGTTTAGGGTGCTGATGGGACTGCCCTGGTACTGTATTGCTTCGGTTCGGGCATGTTCGCAGTCGATTGCTTCTACAGGTTTTAATTCAGTTTTAATTACATACATTTTAAATATATAATATAAGTAATATGATAATAATATGATTTGAAATATATGTTGCAATTATCTCAAATAAAATATTTTTATTTTATTTTAACTTTTTTAAGTAAACAAAAACACACACAAAGAGCTCTCATGCCAAAAAAGTTTTGACGCTGGCTCCGCCCAAATTTGTGAAACAAATATATGCCTGAAGTTCGCGTGACATGCGACAGGAGATGTTGAATTTTGCGCATTAAAAGTACCAAATTCGTTTTAGCGGAATAACTCTAAAACTAAAGGGATTAAAAAAAATCCGTAGTGACAGTTGTCGATCATGCATAAATATAATTAATTATCTAATTTTTGTCCTAATAACCTGTAGCATTTAATAAATCGAAAAAACGTGAACATTAGAGGTCACTTCGTGATTTTTATCTATAGAGGAAACTTAATTGTTTTATGATTCTGATTAATGTCTATGCTTGAATAAATCGTGTAGTTACTCATACAATATTTTATTTTTAACTTTAAAGTGGATATACCCCTCTAAAATCAAATCGAAGATTAGGAATTTTTCCTCTGCTCCCTCTTAACAAAAATTTCTTTTCTGCGACATTTAAACACAACACTTATTAGCTCACAAGATTTCATTCATTTATTAGTTCACTTCATTTCGCGGGTTAACTTTTTGTACACATAAAATAACTAGAGATTGTAAAGTGATTTTACATTTTAAGCTGCCCGTCGTGATACGAAAGTTTGTAAACAAACTCATGAATGCTAGTTGTTGATATTTGAACTACTTATGAATTTACCATGACCTTCTACATACATTCTTTACGTAGTTCTATAAAAAAGAAACACCCAAATGGATATAGATACATATATAACACTATTATTTATCGTTAAGATTTGCAATTAAGAAATTAACCATATTTTGTATTAATTTGCCATTATAATAATTTTGTTAAATTATTTAATAAGAAAATTTACATCTGGCAACGATTATCACATTAAAACAAATTAAACTATAATTAATTAAATACAGGCACATGGGACTTGTCAACTTATGTCTCAGGGTGACGGGCGCAGTGGCAGCACCCCTCAGATCTTTGCGATATAAAGCTCTAGAGTGGCACTGCAACTGTAATGGACAGGCGTGTCACTTACCACCAGGTGCGCGACTTGTTCGTCACGTCCGTCTGTTCATCGTAGAAGTAATTTTGGCCTATGGGTGTCATGTACCGACGTTTCCTTGGCCGGCTACCGGACACTCGCGTTGCGTTACACATGGCAGACAATATGTATCGTAAATGATTAGTAATCAGATTCTCAGATCCAGATTCATTAATTTCTCAAATATAACATTACAGTATAAATTGCACTACATGTCAAAATATAAGAAATTATATTCATCGTCAGATAAAAATGAAAATTTTAAGAAAAATACACAATAATTAGAAAATTAACAATTCATTACATAATATTGTTGTCATTAAATTACATATCAAATATCATTCTCCATGAAGGATCGTCATAAGTTGATAACAATTCTACAAGAGTATGCCAATGCGGTAAAAATTAGAATAAAATAGAAAATACTCAATATCGTTAAAATTTTAGGTCCATAAATTCATTTACAGAGTGTAAAGGATTGTTCAAGGAAAGGTCTTTATTATATTGTTATATATGTTAGTCTATAGGGTCTTTGTAACCTGAATATAAATAAGTAAATAAAAAAATACTTCTATCATAGCGGGCTCTACTGCTTCTAAAACTATCCACGATGTCGGTGATCATAGTTTATCAATATGTTTATATATATGTTTTTTGTAATCATAAACATTTGCTCCAGGTATAAAACTAGACGGCGAGTGCAACATAACATCGGTAGAGAGCCAATCCCCTGCCGCCAGAGCCGGTGTACCGCCGGCCGGGAAGTGGGCAGTCACCGAGGTCAACAACAGACCGGTCAACTTGATTAAGGTTCGTTCATTCAATCACTTACTCACTACATTAGCTCACTCACTACAATTAACCCACTCACTCACCCATTCATTTACTACATTAACTCGCTCATCTATTACATCAACTCATCTATGTACGGACGGCAGCTTAATAAGCTTAACAATGACGGATCTTTGATTCGGATTGAGACATTTTGGTTCCAACATCGAACATTGTCGCATCTCGTTTTAGTTTCTAGAGTTATATTTTATATTCCTTAATTTTTGTCAAACCTTTGACTTATTACATTTAGTAAAACGTATCGACTGTGAACTGGCAATCGGTACTATTTGAATTTTGACAACTTTACAGGTAAAGAAAAAAATTGTTTGCGTCATTTATATAGTCTGTTGGTTTATTAAATAAAAACACGTAATTAAATTTTTATTGATTTGTTGTCGTGTCTTTGTATTTGGTTTTTTCAGCGACTTTTTAGCCGTAGCGCCATTTATGAGAAATCTTAAGCATTTCGTCACCCAGATAGATACCTTTACAGCTACTAGCCCTGGCTAGAGATGTCGCTATTCATTGTGTTTAAATTTGTATTGAATTGATATTTAATTATTTTTTTATGTGAAATTACTCCTCTGTTACTATTACACAAACACATAGAAAAATTCGTGAGGTCCGCTGGTTCGTTCCGTGGCTTAGTTGGTATAGCGTCTGCCACGTTATGCTAGAAGACGTCACTTCGAATGCGGCCGGATCGAAGGAATTTTTTCTGAGTGTTCAATCTTTGTATAAATAATTGTAAAAATACGTAGTTTTTAAATATGTTTATTACACATGTATGTATATACACTACGTATTTTTATTTAATAAACCAGATGCTATATAAACTATTTTTTCTTCATCCTGTAAAGTTGTCAAAATTGAGATAGTACCGGTTGCCAGTTCACAGTCGATATTCGGTTTGTTTTAAGTCCTTCGGCTGTAGCCTTCGCAACTAGCTGGATGTGGTGTTGACTGTACTCTTCAGTGTACTAATTTATGTTCCATATACAATGACAATAAGTAATAACCAAGAAGACTGCTAATTGCTATACAAGTTTAATTTCTAGTGATAAGAAACAAATCAAGTAGATGGCGCTTATAGCACAGATTTTTATGGATAATACCGGCTATTCTTTGATTTAGAATTAGCGCCATCTGCCCATATTTGGAAGCGTTAATTTGTAAATTACTTTGCAACGCACAATGCCATCTGTTGACACGCATTTTTCAAAGTTCAGAAAATAATTTTAGGTCATGATCAATATTTGAGTAATAGATGACTCTTTTAACACGGTTCTGGCCGAATACTAGCATCATGAGAAACTAAGGCATTTATGCTGAACCAGCGCCTTTTTACTGCCATGTCTTCCAAAACTATTTATTTTAATTAGTTAGGCGTAGTTACGTTCCTTTTCTTATAAAAATTTTTTATTTTTAAGTGGTTCAATATAATAATAATTATGTCTTCATTTTAGTCATCGAGTATATAACCAGAAATAGAGACGAGATAAGGTCCATACATTCCTGGTAACTCATCAGTGATACATCACTTATAAATATCAACTCACGTTTGCACTGAAATATGGACAGCGCCAACAACTGACCTGTGTGTACGTCTCCGTATATTCCAATAATATTCTGTATTTATTATAATAAAGATAATATCTCTAACAATGTGGGGCTGTTCCATTTGGTAGTGTGGGAAAAACAGCAAAACATCTAATTACAAAACAAACGGAATTAAATTACACCGCTAATTAAATATTAAATATGTAATTTCGCAATTTACGCCATTATAGCAAAGCTCAAGTTAAACTGGTCGATTTGAAGTGAAACAATTCACGAGACCCGTCAATTGTTTCGAATTCGGGCTGGCCAATCGGAGCGCAGTTGTCACCGTAATAATTTGGCAGAATAGTTTTCAACCAAATAAAATGACATTTCGTCTCTATTTCTGGTTATATACTCGATGGTTTTAATGGATCCTATGTAAATAAGCTGTCATGGACGTGAATAAGCCTCCTCTCTATTGTGCTCTTTCCGGTCCAGTGGTTTCCAACTATGGCCTTAATGTCATCAATCCATCGGGCGGGTGGTCTGCCTCTTGGTCTTTTTGCGTCTCTTGGCCACCATTCAATAACGGCTTTCCACCAACTTCTATATATATGGATATCTAAGACGGAATTTTGACCTTTTTCAGAGTTACGATCTCTAGTATGGAGATTAGTAGACCTCTGGATGGTTATACTTCGTGAAGAGATTGTAAATGTTTGTTTCTCATTATGTGTTTCTGTAATTTATCATTCATTAACTCACTCACTTACTATAGCTCATTACCCATAGCATGATTCCGGTGACGTCGTGAGATTTGAAGTTTCTAGAGATGTAAATGTAAAAAAAAACGATTTAAATATCTTATCGAGATAATTTGTAACGAAGAGAGAAACGATTAACAGGAAATAATTTAGAACAAATAACAATCAAATTAGAAAGGATCAAATATTATGTTATTAACTTCCAAGAAAACTACACAACAAATAAAAAAACCAACAACAACGTCAATAACAAAGTATAAAATCGACTGCAAAGAAACGAAATTTGAGCAACTTTTATGGACATCCTGTCCACATGATCGTGCACACGACTTGTTCGTCCCGTCACTAGATATTATAAAAAAAACAATAAAAAAATAGCATGCGTGCAACATTGACTTAGAAATAAATGGACGACGGGTCTAATACAAAAACCACGAAAAAAATGTCCCAAGTCAACCTATTTAAACGTAGTGACATGTAAAGAAATATGAAAAAGCTAAGACGTTGAATTTAAATTGTAATGTCATCGCAGTACTGTCTAATTTTGCTTGCTTCGCTGTCAGTCGAACAAACGAAGACTAAAGCGTGAATGACGCTCTATATACGATTTTAACGCCCTATAAGTTCGGACACTTTTTAGCGCGGACCCGACGTCCATATAATTGTAGGTCAATGGCGTGCAACGTAAAAATTAGAAATGTCACAGGACTCCTCCTATGAGAAATGGACGATACATATAAACTCACTACATTAGCTCAGTCACTCCATCAATTTATAAAGAATAGTGTAATATGATAAAAATTGCTTCTTACCCCAGGGCGGCGAGGAAGAGATGAATCGGTTAAGCGTCCACGGCTCTGAAGTGTCCATTATCATTCAACCGTCGGCATTTGTTAAGAAAATTCGCGCGGCAGTCAAAGCTAGCAGACCACTATTGTCTATCAGATAAGTACATAAGAAGCTACTGTTATAGCTTCATCATTTTCCCTTTCGAAAACCTCCGTGGCCTCACAAGTTCGATTCGCGGTACGACCAATTTTGGGAAACCGCAACAATGATTTCGAACTGGGGAACTAACTAACCCTTTATGAGTACCAGAACACCAGAACCAATTTTGTAAAATCCATTTCCCAAATTGGTCATACCATGTTCATATTTGAGAGATGTTTTGAGCAATTGCTCAGATGAATAATCATCTGAGCAATTGCTCAAAACATCTCTCAATTGACATAAGTCAATCATTATAAAAGTGATGTAAGTCCATTTTGAAACATATTTTTTTGCTTAAAAGTCATATATTTAATTATAAATGTGAAGCAACTCCAATAATTGTACTAACATCCCATAGATGGCATTACCAGTTTACTCAGAAAACTAAAATTACTACGTTAGTTTGCTAAAACCTCATTATTTCAAAATTTAATTGCAAGGTCTTAATTCACTTTTACAATGAACGACACAATTTTGATGCTGACTGTACTTCTATAATGTTAATTCAATGCAATACAACTATGAATTTCTATAGTATAAGATGTTTTAAGATATATTTACATACATACATCATAACAGTAAATTTAATAATAAAATTGCGAGAAATTATTACGCAATAGGGTATTTGACTCGATTATTTTTACTGCCCCAATTAACCGACTTCAAAAAAGAAGGTTCTTATTAAAGCTTATTAGTTATAATAGGAACACTAGCATTATTTTTTAAGAACTTTTTTTGAATTTGAAATTTCGGCGGAACTGGCAATCGGTACTATCTCAATTTTGACAACAGGTTGTTGATTACAGAATGAAGAAAAAAATTGTTTGTGTTATTTATATAGCATCTGGTTTATTAAATAAAAATACGTAGTTTTTAAATATTTTTGTTACACATGTATGTATTTACACTACGTATTTTTATTTAATAAACCAGATGCTATATAAATGATTTTTCCTTCATCCGGTTAAGTTTTCAAAATTGAGATAGTACCGGTTGCCAGTTCACAGTCGATTTGTTATTGTCACATTCATTGTTTTTTTTTTTTTTTCATTTTGTCGAATATTTCATCTTGCGAAACTCAAACGTTTTTTCTCTTCTTGAAAGCTACAAGAGTTCTAAATTCGACTGAATTTTTTTGTGTGTCTGTTACGCGGTTACTCCGATATGTGTGAACCGATTTCAATGAATCTTTTTTTGGTAGAAAGAGGGTACGTAGTGGTCTCATTCAAACTTGAAGAAAATATTCCACCTCTTTCACCTCTAAGGGTGGCATTTAGTTTATTAGTTCCACTTTCCGGTAACCGATTTAAAATACCTTGTCAATGGAAATTAATTAATGGAAATTCCACAAACTTTTGAGGGCGGTTTTTATTTATAACAAAGTTATAATTCTGTCCTGGAAAGTTGTTAATATAAGTATGTATATATAATTTAAATCGCTGCGGTGTTAGTTGGAAATATTAAAATATTGCTCACGTGTATTAATTTTCTTGTCAAATACCCTATTAGCCGAAATTAAATTGAAGAAACAAAATTAAATCAAAATTATATTTAGATGTTAAAATATTTGTATCTACCTACAAATTTTTTAGGAAAATTTTAGAAAAAAAAAATAATCACGAATTTTTCGAAATGAAAAAATAAAACCAAATAATTTTGTATAAACATTTTTGTATATTTAAACATACACTATATAATGGCGAGCACAGCTTTTACGTGCGAAATGACTGTATCAATTTTGATAAAATCTTTTTCATAATAAATCACGATACATATTTTTGTCACTATTGTAATAAAAAGAAAACGTCGATTAAGCTTAGTGCTTTAAGGATTTTTCATTCAATTCGCGTTTAAATTGTGCAAGTTACTTGCCTGCCAGTACAACAAACACAACATCGATGTATTGTGAATTTCTTTGCAAGTTTGTTGATATATAAAATTATATGCCTACCGCTTAACTGAGTCGCTTCACGAGGTAGCTGCGCGGAGGAGTGACAGTTTACGTCACAGTTATATCGTGCTGCACGCGGGTAAATTAATTATTTGTAAATTGCTTTTGAATATCATCACAAAAATCTTGTTAAAATGATCAACCTCCCCCCCGCTCCCAAACACAAATTGGTATCATTTGTCCCATTCGTGGTACTAGCTGACGGTAAAAGAGGTCGTGGAAGCTGACGTACTTGCCCGTGGAAGATAAGGGCGGCTAACTAAATGATGCTAATTCAAATGCTACGTAAAAACGGCATGCAAGTTACTGCACATTTAAAACACGTCTCAAGAGTCGTCACACACCTGACAATCCAATATAAGGCTAATGAAAAATCAACAATACTGCCCTGCTAAGCCGAAAGGTGCTATCTTATAGATACGCCCTTTTAGTTTTTTCATACCATTGAATAGCTATAATAATTTCGCATCTAATGATATAATAGAAATAGCGCTATGTAATTTAAAACATTTAAAGAACCACTAAGAATATTTTTATATCTCATTTTTATCCTTAAATTACTTTATCAATAAATCTATTAGTCAAAAATACGTTAAAATAACTTTTAACATCTTCAAAAAGATTTATTTTTTGAAGGTGCTAGAATACAATTTACAAAAAGTTGATTTTCTCAAAACTTACTCCGATTGAGATAGCGCTTTTCGGCTTACCAAGGCAGAATAAAGGTTTAAAAAATAAATTGCTCATTAGTTTCATGGACTTGGTAAAGTGTGTGACTGCCTTAAAAGTGTAATATGCACTCAAATGCAAACAAACACATGTAGTGCTTTGTTGTTTAATTGTGTAACTTATAAGCAATTTTCTTGTGATAATATTAATTATTGTTTACGTACATAAGTATGAGTCAATCAATATGTTTTACCTTTTAAGTTTAACTTTATTCTATGACAGCTATTTGTGGTTTAAATATCATAGTTATCATTTCTATATTATTTATAAACTAACTACCATTTTTACGGGTCAACACTTGCTTAAAATGGCATGTTGAAGCGCATTATAAAAAAACTGACGTTGCTTTTGGACTTTCAAAAAATAATATCAAGTAATTTGTCGACTCGTTTGTCTCCTATTCTACATAAAGAAAAAAAACTGATCATCTTGCCTTATTAATATAGTGGGTGTTGACCTTTATATGGGAAGTAGTTAAAATTTATATTCCGGTATAACTGTCATTATTGATATTAGGTTTTGTTTTCTTTGAGACTTGCAGCATTGGGTTCGAATCCGGGCTTGCATCTCGTGAGTTTTTTGGAAATTATGTGCGGAATTAAAATTGTATTTTAAGAATGTCAGTAATGGCCAGTGATTGGAATTGTGGAGTCAGAGTTAATTTACCTGAAGTATGAACGTTTTCATAATATGGACATACACATTTCGTCATCAATGTGTATAATTTTCTTTTTATCGTTTATTTTCTAAACATTGAAAGATATAGATCACAGGTTCCCAATCTTTTTGGCAAGCTTTTTGCCACTTAGGCAAGATAAAAAAATTTCAAAGCCTACCCCACAAAAACAATTGAACACGTATTTTTTATATTAACTTAACACAAAAAAATCGCAAGAAAAATGCCCTCTGGACGATATGTCGATCCTCGTCCTCCCAATTGTTTCCAAGGATTCTTCAGCGCCACAGAAGAAAAAAACAATGGAAGTGCTTTAAGCCTCGATTACTATCAAAACCGATACCGCCAAAACTCACAGATTCGTAATTTAAAACACCACAAAATCTTGATATTGATTGGATTGTTAATATAATGTAAACTTTACCCTTATGGCATATCGTTGAAAGTATTGACCAACAATACCTATTATTACAAGTTACGACGTTTTGATATTACATTGAAATTTCAATAAATGTGCTGCCATCTAGCGGTTAATTGCTGCACAACGACGAATTGGAGTTAGTAATTTAGTTCTCCAAAAAAGAAACGACCATAATGCAGGGGTATAAGCTTTATATACTTTCGTTTCTAGTAACAAAAAAAAATATTGCACTCTAAAACAGCACAATAAGGCATTTTTCTACGATTTTAGAGAATTTGCGCGAAAGAATGACAAAATGGCGGACCGTGCTCAAGTAGGTCTTTCGAGAACTATAGTTGGCACGCGTCTGACGCTAATTAACCACTTCTACTGTGTTTATTGTTCTGTGATCTCGTCTCTGCGTTCTGTATAGAAACACAACTACAATACATTTTTTTCAGACAATAAATTGTAGCGAATACTTAACAGGAATTTATAATTTGTCGCCAATGCACTCAAATTCAATAAATAATACGCATATTCAAATATATTCAGGAGAAGTCCCGGGATTTGTAGAAGGGAATGTCCACGTTATTCTTTAGTTTAGCTAAGTCAACGCCCTTAATTCCGATCACTGGAAATGGCAGTTATTAACGAAAGGATTAAATCATATTTTTCTAGTTTCCTCGAGCCAAAATTTATATATCGTTTATTTGTACATTCCAAATTGAACCTCATTTGTTTTAAGCATTTTCGGAAAATATTTATATATTTAATTCGAAATTAATTGTCGGTGTTTTGCAGAAAGAGCGTAAGTGACATTTCTTAGATTTTCGAGGGAAGTTTTAGGTTTGAACGTCGAATATATATCCGGAATTAGAGACATATTATTTAGACATATATTTCAATTTCAATTTGTGATTTCAGCGCAAACGAGGGTTGATATTTAAAAGTGGTATAAGCCCCATTTGCCTGATGATTGCCAGGGATAGATGGCCCTTATTTCGTGTCTGTTTCTGGTTATATACTCGATGGGTTTTGACGCCCTGTTTTAAAATTCGATTTTAGTTTTAATTAAGTTCAAACTTAAAACTGAATTTTAAGACAGTCGTTCAAACCATAACACGATCCTCTGAAAAAAATTTCGAATAAAAAAAAGAAAAAAGAAATGGCGCTTTTGGCCTTTCCACAGAACACCGACGAAATTTAAATTCGTATACTTGGTATAATAAAAGCCACATATTGAAGATATTTATTATTATTTTGGATATCTGTTTTAGATTCGCCTCTTAATTGCCCACGGCTTAAAAGGAATAATTTAAAATTTTTAAATGGGAGAGGTGGTCTGGGGGTCCATTCAGAACCTTACGATAACTCTGTTGTCGATGATCTTTTCATTTTTATTCACAATAACCGAATCGGACGTCAAACTGACGACACACCCGTACGATTACTCGAACTTCTCGACCGGCAAAGGCTACAAACGTTATTCAGAACACAGGTATCAATGAAAGTTACCGAACGTCCTATTGTTTACAAAGCAATAATGTAATATGGAAATCCATTGACTTACAAATAAATGGACGACGGGTCTAATACAAAAACCACGAAAAAAATGTCCTAAGTCAACCTATTTAAACGTAGTGACGTGTAAAGGAATATGAAAAAGCTAAAACGTTGAATTTAAATTGTAATGTCATCGCAGTACTGTCTAATTTTGCTTGCTTCGCTGTCAGTCGAACAAACGAAGACTAAAGCGTGAATGACGCTCTGTATACGATTATAACGCCCTATAAGTTGGGACACTTTTTAGCGCGGACCCGACGTCCATATAATTGTAAGTCAATGTGGAAATGTCTTATTTTAAATAAGGTCTGGATTATTTTTTTTCAATTTTATTAATTTATTTTAATGCAAGACTAATGCATTCCTATATTTTAGGTCTTTAAAGTGTTCAAAATGTATATAAAATGATTTTCATTTTTGTTCTGTTGGATAACGACATCGTATCCGGAACGTTTAAGTCGAATGTTCTGAATAGCTCGGAAAGCGCCCTTCGATTCGAGAACGATATTCAATAGAACGATTCGGATAAAACATCGAAGTGTTCTGAATCGGGGTCCTCCCTCGGCATTGGCACAGTCGGCCGGGGTCAGGGACTCAGGTTCAAGAACCGGCGAACAATGCGTGCCGTATCTAGCAGAATCCCTTTTGTGCTGGTTACGACACGCTACAGAAACTCAACCGCCTCAATCTGCTAGCGAGGCTGACTGGAATTAACCCGATTGCGGACAAAACAATTAGGATTATTTCAGTGGATGCCACATCCCACCTTATCTATTTCTACTGCGTTCCGATTTTGAAGGGTAAGGGTGCTGGTGAAGTTACAGGCGCATGGGACTTGTCATCTTATGTCTAAGAAAGTTATCCGACAATTTCGTTCGTAGAATTTTCAAATCCCTCTCCTGAAATTTTTTTTTAATGTGGCCTTATTAGATCATGGGTGCGAATTGTTAATAAAAACCAATTTAAAAAACAAACTAATCAAGAATCTACACAATTATTGTAAATTATATAAAAGGATCTCGAAAATAAATCTGATAAAATTGTGAATAAAATATATTTATTGGCATTAAAGAAAAACTATATTTATACTTACTTAGTTTTAATTAATCTACATTTTTTTTTTTGAGAAATGAAACATTTCTTTCGGATTAAATTCGCGTCTGTTTGCAAAATGTCTTTTGCATAAATTGGAATGTTTTTTGGTAAATTAAAAATAACTCACGTAAGTTATTGTATAAGTCACTTACCATGTTTTACTTTTTAAGTCAAATAAATACATAAATTTTTATTGAATTGATATTCAATTATTTCTATGTAAAGTTACTCCACTAGTTTTGTTATAATTATTAATACAAAGATCGAATACTCAGAATAAATGCCTTCGTTCCGACCGGATTCGACAAGACAGTTGCGACCCGCGCGATAAAATTTAAATAAACGCTCGTTATTGGCTGTCTCAATCAGATCTAATTTAGATAGCCAATAGCGCGCGATTATTACAGTTTTATCGCGCGCGTCACGTATCATGCGTAGCCATGCTACAGGGGCTGGTAAGCTTAGTTGGTATATCATCTGGCACGGTATGCTAGAAGACGTCGGTTCGAATCCGGCCGGATCGAAGGGATTTTTTCTGGGTGTTCGATCTTTGTGTTAATAATTATAGCAAATAAATACTTCTTATGCATATTATAAGCACCACATTTAAAAGTACAGAAATCGCTTAATGTTATGTTTACTTTCATAACATGGAACCATTGACTTACAAATAAATGGACGACGGGTCTAATACAAAAACCACG
>NW_020654526.1:0-27453 GCF_003589595.1 Hyposmocoma kahamanoa
AAACTAGTGGAGTAATTTCACAAAAAATAATTGAATATCATGGTGTTGAACACAGACCACGTGCTGAAACATTCATACATTCAATAAAAATTTAATTACTGTTGATAGCGACATCTCTAGCCAGAGCTGGCAGTTGTAAAGTTACCTAACTGGGTGACGAAATACATTTATAGATTTCTCATAGATGGCGCTACGGTTAAAAGTCGTTGAAAACAAAATACAAGATCCGACAACAAGTACTTAGAAAAATTCGTGGGATTCGCTAGTTCGTTCCGTGGCTTAGTTGGCATAGCGTCTAGCACGCTTTACTAGGAGACGTCGGTTCGAATCCGGCCGGATCGAAGGTATTTTTTCTAAGTAATAATAAACTAGTGGAGTAATTTCACAAACAATAATAGAATATCACGTTAGTGACACTTTCCCACATTCAATAAAAATGTAAGTATCTAATTTAATTTCTCTGTCTTTATTTGCTTCCGAAGCAATAATAAGTGCAAGCAATAATACATAGTATATATTATATTAACTTCCTCCGTGGTCCCGGATTAACTTTTGATTGATGATTTAACATGGTAATTAGTGCATTATCTGACAAAACTCGACGAAATTTTTCTTGAAATAACGCTTTCTTAACTTTGCAAATGTCAGGTTCATCTCTTTGCTCGACGCAGACTGATTGCAAGGTCGGTCTTTTGACTGAGATTCGAAACTACACTACGGGGACGCTAGTAATACATCTGCATTTTTTTTGTCAACATATAAGATCATTGCTTTGCCTAATCTACGACCGGCATTCTATACAATTCCTAGGTATACTATGGCTAGAAAATGTGTATAATAGTTAAAAAGAAATTAAACTATTATATAAATTGCCTAAAGAAGCCCAGTATTGTATAGAATGCTAGGTATTCTATACCGTTAAAATGTATACAAAACTCACATTTCATTTTTATTCCATGATCTTATTCCTGTAATCTAGATAATGATCCGCGATATTGGTATGAAAATATCAATGTGCCAGTACTGCATTTGGCAAAGGTTTCAATACAGCACAAGAATACTGTGACACATACGTAATTTTTTTTCAAATTATGTTATGCAACATTATGTACAATTTAAATAATAATGGTGACAACCCTGTGCTGCGAGAGACGTGTAGGTACACTACTTGTTTTATTATGCTATGATATTACACTGTACCTATAGATACAGTCGGTTTTTAGTAGCCGTAGAGCTCCTTGTCCAGGGAAGTACTACCATCGCGAAACTACTACTTCAAGTCAAAGCACAGACTCATGGGACTACTAAACTTATATCTTAGAGTGACGGGCGCAGTGGCAGTACACTTCAGATCTTTGCAATTTAAATCACTAGGTGCCACTGCAACTGTTATAGACAGGCGTATCTTACTAGATGTGGTCTGTGGGCGTATCGCTTACCACGAGGCGCACGACTTGTTCGTCCCGTCATATGGTAAAATAATTATATACGTGCAACTTAAGATAGACCTTAGGTTATCAAGATCTAGATCGGAAGAGAGAAAATTATAAATGTATTATCTTTTCAGGTGGAGTATCTTTTCAGAAGAGACTAACTCATTATCTCTCGATACTCGATTGCGGCCTCGCGCCGCAGCCCTCGCGGAAATATTCTGGGCCGATCCGTAAATTTCATGGACTGATGCAGAAGCGAAGCTCTTGTGCATGAGGTAGGCGACTTGTAGCCTAGCATTAGCGAAAGCAAAGAAAAGGTTCGGTCTACATAACTTATTTAAAAGTATCTCTTGAAAGGAATACCTAAAAGGACCTATACACGTATATTATATTTAGCTTTCTAAAGATAAAACATTTTTGATATGTGGTTGTAGGGACTTAAGGCTTACGGATTTGCTCGACATTTTGACAATCGGCGCGTGTGATCAGACAAAGTGGAGTAAAAGTGTAAGGGTGGTTTCACAGTTGTGCGTACGGTCCGTTTAGATAGTCCGCCTGTGGGCTATTCACGGAAGACATTCCTTGCCTATAATGAACGCTCGGATGGCTTGTGCGGAGCGTGTTCGTGTGAGCGTGTTGGAGTAAAACGAAACTAACGCCACACGTGTTATTCCGCGCACTGCTCTGAAAGCAAGCAACAGACGATGGATATCGTATTTCTTGTCGATTGATACGTGTGATCACACAAAATCGAGTCGATGTGCAAGCGCAAAACCATCGACATCGAATTTTTTGTTGATCGACACTGTGGAATTTAAGTTAGGCGTACAAATGCGTAAAAAGGCCTACAAATTAGTTCAATTTTATGCTACATTTTTATCAATCATTAATAAGCGATAAATTTGAGCAAATCTGTTAGCTGACAGGTTTTATTGATCGTCAAAACACAGAACATCGAGCGACAGTAACGATCGTCAAAAATCGTGTAAGTCAATACACCAATTGTTGGTCAAACTACACCACACCGAATGACAATAACGATGGTTAAAAATCGAGCAAATCTGTAGACACCTTTAAGGTCGCTTATTTGTGGCTTTTGAGGACGGTTTGTATTAAATATGTTTATTTGCAAACCATAATGTTACACAAGGTGTTATGTAGTACAAATATCAGATCATGGGCCCTCTCGGGCTCAACAAAATAGGAGGGAAGAGAGTAAGTAGACTGTTTTCAACCATTTTGTGAAAAAGTTTCGTTTAGGAGTTCGTTAATATCAATAACATTTATTTATTAATTAACTCTTCTAGGTTTTTTAACAAATTGCCTGATGTACTGAAAAACAAAACCAATAATATAAAGTCAATGCAATGATAGCATTGGTTTTGTTTTTCAGTATATCAGGCAGTTTGTTGTAAATTTTTATTTTTTTATGGACATTACGTATGGAGAAATATGAATGTAGAGTTAATTTAGGTACAGGAAGAAGCATTAATCTATTTTTGTGACGCTTATAAATGTTTTGATGGTATGTCTTATGGGCGTTTAAAAAAATTCTGGTTTTTACGAACAGATTTACAAATCTCAGAAGTATATATTGAGGGAAGCGTGTGTAAATTGTGGTTTTGGAAGTGAAGAAACTTTTGTTCATAATAACTAACTAGTTACGATACAGGCTCTATGATTATGTATTGTATGTTGACAGAGAGAGTCTGTGACGGTGTGACCTCCTTACACCGTCATCCCACCTTTTTGTATCGCCTCTCTCCATTCGTATCGTATCGTTTCTTTTCTTCTACTCATATTTCAATTTTTAATTATTCCATTTTACCTCGCGTTCTGATTTTGTTTCGTTCCATGGTCACTCTCTACTCGATCGCGGTAGCGAACGTATCTCTACTTATCTTTCTGAACCGTTTACTAGCTATATTTATACAGTTTACATTTTAAAGATTATAATATATTTAATAGGTGTCTAGATCGCCACAATTCATAAAGAAAACACGCGTTGAGGCTAAGCTCGTTTTGGTTTTTAATTAAATTCTGGTTTAGTTTTTTTAAAAATTTATTTCATGACATTGGATTCAAGTCCTTTAATCAAACTATTAGAAAGAAGAAGTAGTTTTATTTAAATATTTATAGAATATCATCATGAAGAATACTTCACTCGAATATTAAATAATAATTTAATATTCGAGTGTGATAACCTGAAATATTATTCTTTAATCTTTCACGACAATATATTCGAGTAATTAAATAATAAAAATTGTCAGCAAAATTGAGTACAAAAAGCTCACCTGAAAATTATTGATAAAATGTCGGAATGTAGGTTGACTTAATGTCGGCTTTAAAATGGCTGCTTAGGCATTTATTGCGCATGTTTGAGGTAACATGGCACGGCTGCTTCGGTCACTACCTGCACAAAGTGGCGAGGAGGGAACCGTCCTCGTCGTGCCACGAGTGCGGCGCTGCGGATGACACCGCGCAGCACACCCTAGAGGTGTGTAGCCGGTGGGATGAGCAGCGCCGCACTCTGACGGGGACTATAGGGCAGGACCTCTCGTTGCCGAGCGTGGTTGCCGCCATGCTCGATAGCGAGGAGTCCTGGGAGGCGGTGGCCTCCTTTTGCACAGAGGTTATGACGCAAAAGGAGGCCGCGGAGCGGGTGCGCGAGGGCGCGGCGGACGCGCACCCGCTCCGGCGCAGACGTACGGGGAGAAGGCGAAGGCAGAGGACAACCGACTCGTCCCTCCGTTGGCGCGGGAGCCCTGGTGCTAGCTAGGGCAGCCGGGCGGCGTCGTGGTGAATGTTCACTGATCCCACAGCGCCGACTCAACCGGCGAGAGGGAAACCCGGGGGGGTTTTAGTGGGGTAGGCCTTCCAGTGTGGAGTCCCCACATAACTCCTGAGTCTCCCTGGGCTCAGGGGTATCCATAAAGATTTCCCCCCCGTCAAAAAAAAAAAAAGGTAGGTAGAGCCAGGGTAGGGTAGATAAATTCAATGACGGATGGAAATTATGAAAGGTAATGAGATGATAATGGGCATTTGGTATATGGACATACTTGCTGAAATAAAAGAAATTCACATAATTTAGAAGTGCATCTGCAAAAGAACCTCCTTTTCAGCAGTAGCCACTGATATGATATTTTAAAATGATTTTATTCTAATCGACGATATGGATGTACTAGCGTTTGAAATCTTTGATTCTAATACTTCAGAAACTTTTACACGCGTAGGTACAAGAACACACGACAGTTTTAATTATAATTACAAAGATCGAACATCTACAAAAAATTCTTTCGATCCGGAGTAATTTCACAAAAAATAATTGAATATCATTATGGTGAAACATCCTAATATTTAATAAAACACGAAAGTTTGGTCAAACATACATACAAACGTTACTTGATGATTAGTGTGAGCTCAAAATAGATAGGAAAGGTGCGTTACGGTTGTTTAAGAGTAAGGGTGCTCATGAAATTACGAGGTACGTGGAACTTGTCAATTCTATATCTCGGAATGACGGACGCAGTTAAAAATTGGAACGCACAAATAAGTACTTCCCTGGACGAACTACTTCACGAGGAGCTCTATTGTTATTAAAAAGCTGATACTTAATATAATAACGCACATACTCAACAGGGACGACACACACATACACAACCACACTTCACACCCAAAATCACGAGAGAAATAGATGTACGCCGTACAAATATTTCTTCCGGCCCGGGATTCGAACCTGGGACCACGGCGTGGCAGTCCGGCATGGTAACCGTTCGGCCACGGAGACAGTTAATTAAAATGCTTCATTAAAATGAAAGAAGTTTTTGCCACACGAATTTTACGACGGTGCAATATTTTTTTTTTTTAAAGTTGCAGAGCTCGTTGTGTGTGATTGACCTAATTACCTAATAATGTTGGATTCTACGAGGCCCTAAGAGAAGTGTAACAGAGAAACCTAAGAACCCACTACCTCGATAGCTCTTAATAATAAACGACGAATGAGAAGTACTAAGTTTCGTTTTTAAAATATCGTTTTAAAAATTGATACCGGAACAAAATTTTATGAATAATAAATTTTTTTTCTTTATGAATACTTTCGTACCGTATCGATCGTGTCATGACGATGATTCAACTACGGAAAATAAATACTGAGTTACAGCCGGCCACAGCAATATTGTCGACCCTGATCGACGGAGAAAGTCTGTAATTCATTTCTTTGAAACACCAGCACAAGCTGACCCGTGAAGTTCTCCACCTACCGCCTTTCACCCCCGCGCTCGTCGTGACAATACGTTCAAACAGAGACAAATTGCTGATGATATATAATACATTTGACAGGTTCATTTTACACTTGTCGAGTAGTAAACGGTGCGACTATGCGTATCGAACAGACGTCTGATGTTTTTAAAATAAGTCGGTTTAACGTTTATCTACAATAACCGCTACAGTTTTTTTTATCGAAGAGAAAAATCAATACAACCTATAAAACGTAAGTGACTTTTTTATAACAATATAATATTTCTAGAACTATAAAGAATTTCCTCGTTCTTGCGTCTAAAAAGATTTCCAACTCTTTTATTATAATTTTTGAATCTTTCAAAAAAGTCTACACCCGCTACATTGTTTTAGTCCTAAAACGTTCCTTTATTTTTTCCGTCTTCTAAGTTAAAACGTTAGTGCGTTAAGAAGTGTGGCTGTAGGTAAAAGAAAGCTGGCAGAACGCATATCGATTTTAAAATAAGCGCTCCATTGACTAGAGTGTTGCTATTTTCATTAATTAATCTATTATGGTAGGAATGCGAATTTTTTTCGTTTTTATTGTTTTTACCTAAAATGCACGCAAAACCCACAGTAATTATGGGTGTACTTAGAGCATATAGGACTGGAGGTGTCATCGATAGGCAATCCCCTCTGTCAAGGCACAAGCACAAAACAACTGTCGCACAATAAACGCTACTTTCAAATCGATGTTTTTTCATTTCCATTATCGAAATCACCGCGTCAAGCACTCCACGAAACATGTCGTGTTGCGCTATACAAACTTGTAAAAAAATCTCTGCTGCATCCAGTCTAGCCAAGGCTGGAATTACATTCCATACACAAGCCAATTTGTTACACTAATAGCTAATTTTCTATTTTATAACATTTTTTCACAATTATCACATTGATTCTGAATTTATCGATTACATAAAAAATATTTGAAAACATCCGAACATTTGACATAAGCATGCCTATAAAGTTCCCTATTTACTAACAGGCAACTAACTATAGACAAAAAATGCTATACTTCATGGACGCTGTTTTTTCGTTATAGAGTAGCGACGCGCTCTTTTAGCTCCTACTTTTATCGACAGATTATGTACGAAGTTTATTCAAACTGATTTCTCCGTCATATTGCATATTAAATAATAATGTAATATATTATAAATAATGAAAATAAATTGTAATTGTTTAATATAAATCATCATAAATCATGGCGACTGTAAGAAAAAAATAAAAAGTACATATACGAGTACATACATACAATACATAAAAAATTACAAAAAACAATAAAAATAAACAAATAGCTAACTGTCCTTATCCTATACAAGACATGCGCAAAAGACAGAAAGAGACCCGTCACTTGACATTCGACACAGAGACATCAATTTCAATTTTCGAACCATAAGCGATTGAAATATTTAGATTTAGAACAAAGAAACTATAGAGTTGATTTAATGTTAATCTTAATTATTTTAAAATGACTTCTTATTAAATGTTGGTAATAAATAAGTAACAAAATATTGTTGTATTCGTTTTACTGTTTGGAGTTATCAATCATAAGTCCGAAAATACATTTGCCCGAATGTTTGCTCGAATTTTTGTATTCTTTTGTAGCTGATTTTTTTCATATGATAAATAATATAATAATATCCCTGAAACTTTTATTCTTATGTAATTTCTTGAAACGCTGATTGTTTCAGAGAATAAGAAATTTAGTTTTTTTGTTTGGAGGAATAAACATTTTATTTTTTATCTCGAAATATAGGAAAATGTAATGTGTGTGGTTTATTTACAACATAGGGCCAATCATTCTCTATCAAGAAAAAAATATCCATCTGCAGGTACTTACGGCTTTACGAGTAAAGAGGTGTCAAAATTTTAGATTTCTTAATTGTTTTTTAACACAATATACTGATTCTACTTAACTTTCGTGTTATTGTTATAACACTCTCTAAATTACACTAAAATTAATTTTTGTTTAGTCGAAGCTAATGTATTTGGTTAAAAAAGTACATAAAAGAGTTAGCAATTTTGCCGCACCTTTACTTACAAAACCGCAAGTATATGCAGACGGATTATTTTTTTCTACATATAAAAATTTGATTGGAACTATACTGTAAGTAATGCACGCACATTACGTTATCGTATATTTTGAGATAAAAAATAAAATGTATATTTTTTTCTCCGAAAACATCAACTTTTCAAGAAATCATACAAGAATAAAAGTTGTTAGGAATGTTATTATCTATCATATAAAAAAAAATTAGCTCGATACTCCACGAGTTATTCCTATGTCCAAGAATGATCAATTTCGGCCCACTGTGCAGCAGTGACAATATCCATCCCAGTCCACCCTTATTTCCTTCCCCCGTCCGTCCGTCCGTCTGTTGCGTTAGGTCTTACGGCGCAGATATCCTGTACTTATATATATATATTTAGCACACTTGTAGGGTTAGGGCTAGGGCCTTTTAAAGTACTTAGGGTGATAGGCATACACCTAAGGACGCTAGGGTTTTTCTTGCCCTACCTTATTAATTTCATTCCTGTACAGTTTGTCCACGACCACAGACATACAGACATGCACTAGTCGACAGACTGTACAAGCAATTATAGATAAACATGCGTTTATAAAAACTACACGTGTAAATTACAGACTACAAGTATAATTTTTTATTTCACAAGTACGTTTTCACACTTGCATTATTCGTGATTTTTTTTATCAAAAAAATTCTGTATCATTTACAACTTGTGGAAAAACCATGGTAAATCCGTGGTAAAGTGTCCGACGATATTAAATTCCGTGTCATGATTGGAAAAAAAATTCCGTATATTATTCTCGTACCAATTTTGACAAATGTCTTGTGTAGACTTTTTTGTCGCGAATCAATTGTAAAACCGTTATTTTATGATTAGTTTTAGACATTTTCAACGATTAATCGCAATAACTTGCCGTGTATCCTCTTCAAAATAAATAAAAGCCGGGAACACTTTGTGCTCCATTTAAACCGCCTTCAAAAAAAGGAGGAGGTTCTCTATTCGTCTCTATGTTACGCGAAAACTCCGGCAAAAAATTTGTGAACCGATTTTGATGACTTTCTTTGTTGGAAAGAGAAGTACCTCAGCAGTAGTTCTATTTAAATTTGAAGAAAATATTCCACCTCTTGTGGCAAACTAGGTGATGAATCCGGTTTCGCGCACTTTCCGTTAACCGATTTCATTAAAACAAATAGATGTAAGTATTCCAGGAACTTTTGACGTCGGTTTTATCAGTACTCTGTACTGAGATTATTTAATTTTTCGTTCAGAGTAGGCAAAGTTACAAGCTCTGTTAATTTTTTTGATAAACAAATTTCCACGAAGTTTTAAATGCTTTCTTGTGAAGTGAGACTTGTAAGTTTTAATAAACGGGGCAGTTTTACTCTATAGGTATATTATCAAGGAAAGATAATATGCCTATAGATCTGAGTGGCACTGCAACTGTTATGGACAGGCGTGTAGCTTACCATCAGACGCACGACTTTTTCGCCCCGTCACTTGATATTATAAAAAAAAGATGCCTTAAATATATACAAAATATTTATATTTTATATGTTACAAATATTGACTATGGTCAATGAGTTTGAATCATTGTCTAATGGTATAATATATATTTCTTTTAATTATCAATTCAAAATAAAATACAAGAAAAAAGAAATACAAATCAATAATAGAGAAACAACTACAGAGGACTATATAGTAAAAAGAAAACGCTACACACGCGTGAATCAAAACTATAGTACCTAATTAAAATACAATTTCAAAATGTTCTTAAACAATTACATACAACATATAAAACACAAATTACATACAAATCGGCGTCTCAGGATTGTTAATAATGAATGGATTATAATAAGCATTAGTAGCAGTAGAGGTCCTAGAGAAAGAGTTCGTCCAGAGAAGTACTGCTACCTTATCTGTTTCTGCCGCCAAGCAGTAATGTGAGCATTACTGTGTTCCGGTTTAGAAGGGTAAGGCTGCTAATGAAATTACAGGCACATGGGACTTGTCAACTTATGTCTCAGGGTGACGGGCGCAGTGGTAGTGCCCATCAGATCTTTGCGATTTAAAGCTTAGGGCGGCACTGCAACTGTCATGACCAGGCGTATCATTTACTACCAGATATCATAAAAAAAATTGCAAAATCAGTGACTCGATATGTACCTCATTTTTTTTATTTCTTTTTAACACGCACACATTTATAGTCCTGCACTAGCAAGCTAGTGCCATGAACACTCACCTAAATAATTACAAATTACACCCAAAGTCTTGAGATAAATAAATGTAGGCCACACAAATATTTCTCCCCGCCCGGGAATCGTTCAGTCACGGAGGCAGTCAAAGTGATAAGAGCAGAAGTGGTAAGAACAGTAGCTACGGTGAGGCAACAGACAGTGGTTCGACTCCAGTCGGATTTAAGGAACTTTTCTTTGTGTTTGTTCAATTTTTGTTTCAATTATAATTAGAAATTAAAGTCAATATGGTAACATTCGAACCTCTTAATTTGAGAAGCAATATTTTTCTTATTGTGTTATAACCACTATTATAATAAACCACTAGTATAAACCTGTTTCACTATTTTGGAATATTAATTACATAGCTAGCATATCAAGTGTACCAAATTGATTAGAAATTAATTAATTACACCATTTTCGAAAACCTGAAGACCTTGTTTACTCCAGTTACGTAACGCTAATTTCATCATTAACTAAAAAAAAAGTACTATTTATCGAGTTCTTAGGTTCTTAGCTTCTCAGTTCCTGAGATCCGTGAAATGTAACATCCCCTTACAGATTGATGCAAATTTGTGTTACGCAAATATGGAATCACGCGGTTTCGCTCGTCGCCACGCCACGTCCTGTCACTTGATATTATAAATAATAATAAAAAGTCTTAAAGAGGTCGAAATAGGGGATAAAAGTTTGTATAGAGAACTAATAAAATTATGAAAATTAGTATACTACTCGAAGAACTTATTCTACGCAGACAACGTCACGGGCATCAGCTAGTAACATATTTAAACTAAATTAGAAAAATTAGAAAACTATTTTGACGTAAGAAAATGGATGTTTTATTCCCTATAAAGTTTCGCTTGCTCTGTTCGTCGCTGTATGCGTACGCTTAATTCAAAATAGCAATCTGCGTTATTATTATTTTTTTAAACACACAATTTCTTAGCCCCGCACTAGGGAAACCCTGTGTCGCAGGTGCCTTGGACACACATATAGACAACCACAAATTACACCCAAACTCACGAGAGAATTAAATGTAGGCCATACAAATATTTCTCTCGGCGCGGGAATCGAATCCGGGACCTCTGCGTGACAATCCAATATGGTAACTGCGAGGCAGTTAGTATAAAGGCAAGCGATTTAGAAAATCTTCAATAAGTACTTAGTATGAAACGGTATATTTTTTAAATAATATGAAAACCCTTAAGCACTAGTTAATGTTTTTTACCACGGTATGATTTCAAGTCACAAAATTAAAAAAAAGGTAGGTACATTATGGAATAATTAACTGATAATTAATTAATACAATAATAAAATCTTAATAATAATAATGCTAAGCCACATAAAACCAATTACATAAAATATAATCAGTCAGTGCATTACAGTTAAATACTAACTAAAACAAATTTATCAATTAATTGATATCATCAAACGTGTAGAGTGAATGCATAACAAGCCACGTTTTGAGGACAAATGTGAATAAATTTCTCGATGGTGCACTATTATTATTATCCATAGTTTACGTAAACAATGTCGTTTCCTTAGAATAATAACGCATAGAATGATAGTTTCATATCAAACGAAATGTCACAAGTGAGGCAAAAATCAAATTCATGTAGGCTAGTTTTAGTAGTAGGTTAATTTTCGGTTTTAGTGAATATTTACATAAAAATACAAATTGAAACGCGTTACTTCCTTGTGGAATGTGATGTTATGTATCTATTTTATGTTTGTCTGACGTATTTTTACACTCATTTACCGCACATTTCGTCAATTTTAGCTAAAATTCTTGATCTGTTCGCGGTGCAAGTTGACCTTGAGCACTGAAGGCCCGCCCGCTCGTGTAGGCCCATTGGGCGCGCTTCAATTTGCCTCACTTAGCGTGTGCGGACTAGGTTTCTATGCGTTATTATTCTAAGGTCGTTTCCTTACTTTCTCAAACTGGTATTATAAAGCACAAAGTTACTGAAATGCAAAAAATGTTTAACACAAATTTTGCAGGCTAACTTCACATTTCCTTCATCCATATTGACACACTGGCTTTTACCTATTCTTAAATTAATGCATCCAAATTCATACCCTTGATAAGAAATTTAAAATAAATAGAAAGTTTTGCCATCTCTTGAATATCACGAAAATAAGTTTTCTCAAACAAACAAACGGGCTCGCTAAGAGTCCGAAATGTATTCGAAAAAATAATTTCGAATATATTTTATTCGAAATTACTTTTTAATTGTTTATTTAATTACAATTACGCAAACCTAAAAATTGAATAAGTTCAAACGACAAAATAATTACCACGAACTTGTCCAGCAAAGTACTTGCTTGACCAACAATTAATGCTTTGGAAATAGGATTAAATTTCGCTTCTACTCCCACACGTATTCCGTTTGAAAATGCCACATGTGACGTTGAAGAAGCCATAGTGTGTAATAAATAAGGTGCCGGCTAGAGACGTCCGTGGGTGGCTGTAACTTTGCCACACGATCGCCTACAACCAAAAAACATAAGTATTTAAAGCGGTTACATATGATGTCTTTCAGCTTTGCAGCGATTTATTCGCGATGCACACACAAAGGCGACGAGTGACCATCCAATAGTCACTAGGTGTGCATTGTGGAAACGGAAAACTCCCCACCACCTGGTTTCATGATACGCCAAGAGCAACTACCACCAGGTTTCGTTCTGCAGAGGCCCGTGTGGAAGTCCTTAAGTCGACTTTCCACTCAGGTAGGACGCTGCAGAAATACGATGTGTAAATGGGGTTTCAGGGATGCTAGTCTCACCCAATGTAACTGCAGTACCCCTACACAGTCCATGCAGCACTGACTGTTGTGCCCCTTGTGTCTTAATACCTGTACGAGGGAAGATCTCTTCGCGGCCATGGACAGCGCAGTCGAGGTTGCAACGTACTATTCAGGGTCTTAGCGCCTTTTACCGCATGTACCATGGTGAGTGCTCTGAAGAGCTGTTCAACCTCATCCCCCCTTCCCCGTTCCTGCTCAGAAGCACGCCTGCTGGCCTTCGTAGTCACCTTTTCACTACCTGCCGCATTCCATCGCGTACTAAAAGGTTTGGTGGCTCCTTTCTCTGCCGCACGGTTGACAAATGGAACTCCCTTCCGGCACATGTCTTCCCTCCCTCTTATGATATGGGGTCCTACAAACGAGGCGTGAAGAGGCATATTGTAGGCAGGCAGGGTGGAGGTGGCTAGTGCAGTGAGGGTTTCATCGCTGCACTAGGTTCCTTCGCGTTTGGATACCACTTTCCACTTAACATCAGGTGGAGTGGAGTCATTTGCCTGTCAAGTATAAAAAAAAAAAAAAGTCCTAAAATTAAGAAGTATCGACATGATAAAGAGAAGAGTCGCGATGCAGTAGCTAATCTTTACACACCGATTTTGATGATTTTTTTCTTGTTAGAAAGAGGTTACCTCAGTATTGGCCCTATTTAAATTTTAAGAAAATATTCCGTCTCTAAGGGTGGCAAAGTAGGGGATGAATCCGGTTTAGCGCACTTTCCGGTAACCGATTTCAATAAATCTTGGCAAATAGATGTAATTCTACGAACTTTTGAGGTCGGTTTTTTTTGTACTCTGTACTGATTATTCTTATAACCTATTTCACTGCCTAATTCCGTAAACGCTGTTGGATAGCGATATCGCATCCGAATCCGAATTGAACGTTAACTCGAATATTCTGAATAGCTCGGAAAGCGCCCTTCAATTCGAGAACAATATCCAATCGCACGATTCGGTTAAAATATCGAAGAGTTCTCAATCGGGGTCCTGTCCCGACTTTACCATCCCCGGACATCACTTCGGCGAAAAAGCCAGGGGAGTACCCTCTGCTGCTGGTCGTAAGAAGGGGCAGTGTGCTTAAAATATAACCTTAGGACATTTACGAACTGGGCCTAATATATTTTTTTCTAAGGATAGTTCCTATTTTATTTCGAACGGGTCCCAGTAACACCGTGACCACGGCATATAACGACTCATCCAAAGAACAAAGTCAGATGTGATTGTACAGCTAAAATATGATAAAATACTGAGAGTCGTATTCTAGACCTCTACTCAATGCTCAAGTCAGGATTTGAGTATGGTTTAAAGCACTTGAAATCACACTCAAGTCCCTGCCAATAGGGTCGTATTTCCAGTGCTTGTGTTTCCAGTGCAATCCTGACTTGAGCATTGAGTAGAGTTCTAGAATACGACCCGTAAGTCTCGTTTCAGATCGATAGATGTTTTCAGAATTTTTACATATTGTTTCGTTACGGAAATGTATTATCGAACAACGGTTGATCCATAGCTAAGAACATCGAACGTAATGTACAGTGTCCTGTGAATAAGCAATCTTGCACGTAGATATTTGTTCTACGCATGAGTCCATAGGTAATAGATAATAAGTAGGTGTGCAAATACCTATTTCATTGTTTCATTACGCTTCACTCTGTTTTGTTACGTTAGTGTAAGCAATGCGAAAATTTAAAAGCGCATAACTCATAGAGTCGCTTAAAAAATATAAAAGTACAGTTTTTTTAACAAAAGTAGTTACTTGTTATGCAAGACTGCAAAGTTGTGTTTGACGCGGGTGCTTGTATTGAAACCCGAGCGAGCGAAAGAAGCTAAGATAATATAGATAGATTCAAAATAGATTCCTGAGCGTAGCGAGGTTTTCGAGCGAGACGCGAAACACTTTGCTGCCGAGCGAAACACATAACTTTTCTCACTATAGCGAGGAAAATGGTAGACGAAAGAAAAACAATTGAACTATATTTTTTTTTTTTAATTTATTAAGGCTTTGGCAAAGCCATCAGCCTAAACATGAAGTTTGTTTCTGTAAATATGGCCACCACAAAAGGATAGGCAATTTGAGGCGGCGTGTTTGGATTGACTCGGGATTCCTTAAAACGGGCCGATACGGATATTCTAGTTCGAAATTCATATAATTTCGCTTTTTAATCTTCGATTAAGGCACAATAGCACTATCCTATTCCACTTTAAACTAGATTTCACAAAATAATTGAAAGTCAAAATAAAAACGACACTTTTCCCTCCAAAAGGTCCAGAGCGAATCCTTGAACTATAAAACATCACTTTTTAACCTCCTAAGGCCCCATGTACACCGAAATGTACATAATGTGGAGCGAATCAGACCTAGACAATATTAGCCCTATGATCACGTAAACGATCAGTGTACAGAAAATATCTCATTCTCGCTCTATATTCTATAAACATAGGGTATTGAGAAATGTGCGTTTTACATACAAAACTGTAGAGCTAGCACGACTTAAGTGTCAAGCTTGACGTGCTCTTGACCGTGTACGTGGACTTGAAGTATGTAATTATATTTAGTACATTTTAATGTCCATTGGGTGTTTAGCGTTTTTTCCAATTGTGTTTGCTGGGTCTTAGGACGTTAAATTAAAAGAAAAAGTTTATCTTCGGATGCGTTCTGAATTTGTACCTCATCAATTTTTATTCTTGTATGTACTTTTATTTTGTGTGATTGAGTGATTATTGAAAATATTTTAGTTCTTCGACGAATTAAAATAATTAATAAACACAACTAGTTATCATTGTCAATTTAATGTCAACAAGAATAAGAATAAAATACACCAACGGATTTATATTACATAAATAAGTAACGACATATCGAAAGAAAAAGTTAGGTGCACCATGGGTGCACCACAGTCCGTAGTCAAGTTCGAATTTCAAAAACCTTAAAAAATCTGCGCTCAGATTTTTAATGAGAAAGAAAGCCTTTCCGAGCTAGTGAAGTGAAAATACATTTTCTATACGTGATATGGTTTGATTGCAAGTATTTTATGCAAATTCGTTCAGAAGATAGTGTGAATAATATTTATATATAGTAACTAATGCAGTACGACGCAGAAAATATCTTATCATGAATTGAAGATACGCCTCGATTTGCGGCACTATTAATCGAATGGTTCCGAATATATCGAAATGGTTTGAAATAGATTTCCAAAGTAATAGAATACACTTATTGTTGGATTGTGGAGAAAATCTCAGTCTTAGAAACGATTATCGTATACACAATATATCCGCTATGGGCGTGCAATATTTATATTAATAGGTGAACAATAAAAAATATTATATGAAATGAAAACATGTACTCAAACCTCATATTAATTGTTATTAAATTTATATTCGTATATTTATTGAAACATCTTGCAATAAAAAGGTCTTTGCATTATAAAAACACTTTTAAATTAGCCGTTACGTCAAAGTGTTAAACTTTTATGTCATTTGGTAGGTCGTTATAATATACACGTTGACGTTTGCGACTTTCTTTAAAATGTTTCGAAAAACTCTGTCCCTTTTCTTAGGCCCGGCGGCGGCGCTCATTGATGGGGCGACACAGCTGGGAAATTTTAGGTGACAAATAGTAATTGTAATTAAAAGTTAATAGTAATTGTAATTAGGTGTAATTAGATGACAAATAGCAAAAGTAACTGACAAATTATAGTAATGGTAGTGATACAACATTATAGTTAATATTTTAATTATACTGGTCGTAGCTACATAAACAAAGTTGCTATAATTAGACGAACGCTTCGAAAAATTCCTTCGATCCAACTGGATTCGAATTGACGTCTCCTAGCTAATGCTGGTAACTGTAAAGGCAACTAACCTAACCTAAGTATGACGAAATTCTTTCATAGAATTCTCGTTACGGCAAAAAGGTCGTTGAAAATATAAAGATCCGACAACAGGCACATAGAAAAATTCGTGAGATCCGCTGGTTCGTTCCGTGGCGTAGTTGGCATAGCGTCTGACACGGTTTGCTAGGAGGCGTCGGTTCGAATCCGGCAGGATCGTGGGAATTTTTATAATAAAAATTTAACAAAGTTGCTGTAAACTTAGGGATACCGAGCTGACAGCTTCCGATTGGAATATGGTTCTCTTCTCCTTCTTCAGCAAGACTATATTTTTAAATATACCTACAACTGATAATAGACCAGCTTGCAACGTTACGACTGATCTGAAGAGAGGCTAGGCGAGTTCCATATCGCGTCTCGGTATGCTTCGGCATGCCTAAGAATACCGCGGCACAATTTGTCGTCAGTGTGCGCTTGACCTTAAACCAGCTTTTTTTTTATCTTAATATTTCTTTCCTAAAAACAACACAAAGTGATGTTTGACGTATTATTATTTTAATGATATCAAGTGAAGGCACGAACTAATCGTGCTTCCAGTGAGTTTTAAATCGTAAAAAGCTGAGGGGTACTGCCCTGAGACTTAAATTGTCAAGTCTCATATGCCTGTAATTTCACCACCATCCTTGCTCTTCAAAACCGGAACGCATTGATGCTGACACTAACTGCTTGGCTACAGAAATAGTTAAGATGCCGCCGTCTTAACTATTTCTTATTGTTACTTCCCTGGACGATACTTTCTTTTTCTCGAGGACTACGAAGGATATAACCATTGCAGATATTCTGCCATAGCTTGTTATAAATATAAGAATACAGTAATAACCAAGATTCCCAGATACAAGATATACATAAACCGACACAAGATACAAGATCTAACATACAAGAGATCCAAGATATAACACCACAAATAGCAGATATTAAAAGAAACCTGCATCTTGTCAATAAATAATGTGCCAGACAACCAGTAACCTGGTTACTAGTTATATTTCCAGTGGTTCCAAGGTATATGACTACCAGAGTAATTACTCCGGGGCAATCAGAACACCCAAACTAGCACCAATTTAGAAAAGCTCTTTCCAATTTGTTCCTGCCGGGAATCGAACCTGGAACCTCCTCATCCAGCGGCCACGGGGCAAACTGTTAGGCCACTAAAGTTGTCCTATAACCATTTTGAATATTGCGTGTATATTGTACCTTGTCTAAGATATACACGCACCGGCACATTTAGAGGCTTACTTAAGAGCTCTCATGCCAAAAAAGTATTGACGTTGGCTCCGCCCAAATTTGTGAAACAAATATATGCCCGAAGTTCGCGTGACATGTCACAGGAGATGTTGAATTTTGCGCATTAAAAGTACCATATTCGTTTTAGCGGAATAACTCTAAAACTAAAGGGATTAAAAAAAATCCGTAGTGACAGTTGTCGATCATGCATAAATATAATTAAGTATCTAATTTTTGTCCTAATAACCTGTAGCATTTCGAGGATAAATCGAAAAAATGTCATTTCAAAGAGGTCATTTCGTGATTTTTATCTATCGAGGAAACTTTATTGTTTTATGTTTCTGATTAATGTCTATGCTTGAATATATCGTGTAGTTACTCATACAATATTTTATTTTTAACTTTAAAGTGGGTATACCCCTCTAAAATCAAATCGAAGATTAGGAATTTTTCCTCTGCTCCCTCTTAAAAAAATCCCCAAAATAATGTAGTGTTTATTTTTTTCATAATTTTGGTTCGTTATTTTATTTTTTATTTTAGACAAAATAATATAAAGGAAAATAAAAATTAGTTGATTGTTGAATTTCCGTTCCTTAATTTGATTTAATTTCTTACTAATACAGGTTTGTAAAGTGGTTTGAGGTTAATCAACCTATCATGAACCATTTTGTTGTCTTGTAAATTTCGTAAACTTGAAAAAGTTTTTTCGCTTATAAATTTAATCAATGCTAACTGGTACAATAAAAAAAATCTATTATTTCTGCTTTTTCACAAAATTTAAAATAAAAAAATTGCATTCTGTTTAATTTCGATTTTTTTTCAATAAAGACTTAGGGTCGTATTCCAGAACTCTACTCATTGCTCAAATCAGGATTTGAGTATGATTTCAAGCACTGGAAATACGACCCTAAACGCCAGGACTTGAGTATAATTTCTAGTGCTCTAAATCATACTCAAGTCCTGACTTGAGCATTGAGTAGAGTTCTGGAATATCAGACTGTACGAAGTCAAAGTTGCTAATTTAATCACCATTTTACGTCTAATTGTAATTTATTTAAATATAAACTTTACTATTTTATATTTTTGATTATTTTGTTCAGCTGAATGTGTGTTGAATTTGACACTTATAATTAAGGCTATCAGCCCAAAAGTGGTGTAACCCACATTTTTTTTTTTTTCTACAATATTACTTCAAATGATACTAAAGAGTTAATTATTTTATGTACATAAAAATAGCATTCAAATATAAAATAATTATGTACTTTAGTATAATTTAAAATAATATTGTAGAAAAAATATACGTTGTTAAAGTTTTCAACTACTTTTTAATTTAGGACCTACAATCTGAATGTGTCAAACAACATTAGACATTATTAAATAAAATGTGACTGGTTTTTTAAATACTATTTGATCAAACGATGTCTATAAGGAAAAAGCGACCGCGAAACAAGTTTCGAATACATAACTTGCCATACTGCAGGTTATTACAAAACCGCGTATCTCTAAAACATTAGAGTGGAAAAAAACTTATATTCGAATGAGGAACCTACTTTTACATACATACCATCACGCCTGTCTCCCGTCGGGAGATAACGAGGCCATGAACTCTCCTGGTAAACTTCTTTGGTTTACTCTACTTGCATATTAGTCTTTTCATAGATCCTCGTTTATAAAATGTTTAATAATAATATAATAATAACGCACACACTCAACATAGCCCCGCACTAGGGAAAACCCTGTGTCGCGGGTGCCATGGACACACACATAGACAACCACAAATTACACCCAAACTCACGAGAGAAATAAATGTAGGCCATACAAATATTTCTCCCGACCCGGGAATCGAACCTGGGACCTCTGCGTGGCAGTCCGGCGTGGTAACCGTTCGGCCACGGAGGCAGTTAATTCAGTAATACAATTTTACATTAACAGTGGATGGTACCTCCTATTATGCTTATCAAGCCTGTGTCCGGAGGCACCGCTCTTCCATAGCTATTTAACATTTTTAACTTATACTTCATTTAGTGTTTAATTTTTACATTTCCAAATTTCTATGTGAAGAAGTGTGTGCGCGTGTGTGTTAGTGTGTATGTGTATGTGTGTGTGTGTGTGTGTGAACCTGTTGCCATAGATTAAGAAGGTAGTGTTTTTAAATCAACTGTTCTAATAGATCTTCGGTTTCGTCATACGATTTCGACTGTAGCCATTTTGATATAACTTTCTTGCAGTCTTTATTAATTTTTTCGTTATTTCTAATTCCTTATTAATTAAATTGTACAAATGGGCCGATCGTTTGCTGTATTGTCTGTTTGCAAATGTTGTATTTACTTTAGGTACTTGTATGACAATGTCTTTCTTTCTCCTGTTCGATTATTCTAGGTACATTTAAACGTTGACCTTTACATGTTTTCATTCACTGTTCTTCTATAGAGTGCTATTAGTTTACTAAAATTTAACCTACATTTAATTAGTTTCATTAAATGGTAACACCTAAATGGTCACTTTATTAAACTTCAAAGTAGAATGCTTAGTAAATGACGAAGAAACAATTTTGAACAAAAATAGTTTGCATTGCATGTCCTCAAATGTAGGCTACCGTATGAAAATGAAAATAGAATCATTCTTTGCGATTAGAACAATTTAAAATAGCAGTACGACGCCATTTTGAAATTAGTTTTTTTCTATAATAGCTAAGTGATGGGGCGAACATGTCGTGCGCCTGATGGTAAGCGTATGCATATCCATAACATTTGCAGTACCACTCAGAACTATAAATCATAAAGATCTGAGGGGCACTGCCACTGCGCCCGACACTCTGAGACATAAGTTGAGAAGTCCCATGTACCTGTAATTTCACCAGCACCCTTACCCTTCAAAACCGGAACGCAGTAATGCTCACACTACTGCTTGGTGGCAGAAACTTAGCAGAGCTTATACTGCTGCTAAAATCTTTGCCAAGCTTCTGCAGCATACAATATCGAAAGCTAATTCTCTTATAAATATAGGAAAAATTATTATCAATACAAAGATCGAACACATAGAGAAATTCTTTCCATCTGACAGGAGTCGAATTTGCGTCTGCATGTTAAACTAGGGTCACGGACTGTTGGATCGAAAGAAATTATAATAACCATTGACTTACAATTATAATTATGGACGTCGGGTCCGCGCTAAAAAGTGTCCGAACTTATAGGGCGTTAAAATCGTATACAGAGCGTCATTCACGCTTTAGTCTTCGTTTGTTCGACTGACAGCGAAGCAAGCAAAATTAGACAGTACTGCGATGACATTACAATTTAAATTCAACGTTTTAGCTTTTTCATATTCCTTTACATGTCACTACGTTTAAATAGGTTGACTTGGGACATTTTCATCGTGGTTTTTGTATTAGACCCGTCGTCCATTTATTTGTAAGTCAATGATAATAACCCACAAAATGACAGTTTCGAGATATTGAGTATTAAAGATTTTTGGCCAATTTTTGTTAAAAAAAACGCTTTTGCGCTGCGCTCCGCTTCTAAATATTGCATGAAAATTTTGTAGTGGCTCGGCTGCAGTGTGGCGCACTGAGTGGTTCTATACGCGTCTAATTTGAAGGCGCACTAATAGAGCACATACTACTCATACCAACAGCATTTATAAGATAATTCCTAACAAGTGCGGAATTTCATATACATTAATGTAATATTCCTAACAAGTGCAGTATTTTTTATACATTCAAGTCATGTAATAGTTCCTATTGTTAGTAATTTTTCTACTTGTTTTTAGTTTATATTTAAGTTATATTTTATAGTTTTAGTGTTAACTACACTAGTACTTACGAACCATCTCATCTTATAAAAGCGGTTCCAACTGAAAATATGCGTTACAGCAGGCGAGCTGTGACATATGCTTAGTCGGATCCATTTTAGCTTATAAGTATATGTAATCTATGATTTGTTTTGTCTGTTCTATTTTGTTTGAATTTTCTTAAGCTGAATAACCGTTTCTTTCTTCCTTCTTTCTATTTACCCTAGTTTCATGCTTCTTCTGTCATAACCAATACTCGCTACCGTATATCAGGATAAGAACCCGCATTTTCTTGGCACGTTCTGGCTACCCATAAAGGCACACAGAGTTCCATTTACCTGATTTCGACTATTACTTTCAGTTCAATATCATCTTCGCATTAACCATCTCCTAACAATATACTACCCAGCCAAATTTGTTCACTTTTTGTACCCGCTTAGTACTGTAGCACAGGCTGGTTAGGTTGTATTATTTTGTATTTATAACTGTAAAAAAATAAGAAGGTTGTTGCCAAATGTACATCGGGAGAGTTCTGGACAAATCTTCAAATCGAATGCTTACAGTAAATCTTTAATTGTGAATTTATTCCTCGTTTATTATTAAAAAGTACCTCTCTTTACGCTAAAACCATGGCTACCCTCACACAGTACTTAGTAGCATAAAGCTCCTAAGTGAAAGAATTCGTTCAGGGAAGACTGTCACCTTACCTATTTCTGCAGCCAAGCAGTAATGTTATCATTACTGCGTTCCGGTTTTGAAGGTTAAGGGTGCCGGTGAAATTATAGGCACATGGGACTTGTCAACTTATGTCTCAGGGTGACGGGCGCAGTGGCAGTGCCCCTCAGATCTTTGCAATTTAAAGCTCTGAGTGGCACTGCAACTGTTATGGACAGGCGTGTAGCTTACCATCAGGTGCACGACTTGTTCGTCCCGTTACTTGTATTAAAAAAAAATCCTCTCACTGCCAATCTTGTCCCCATTTTTCCACTTTCATCCCATTCAATTACCATCGCCTTTGTCTTACTCAGATTCGCCTTTATTCCTTTTCTTTCAGATTGAAATTAACCAATTCGCGCCTCTCATGGAAGAATGGCACAAGTAGAGTACGTTAAACATGTTTATTGCTCCGTTAGACACAGAAAAACATAACCCACATCCTCTCCAATTCTTGTAACTCTATCTACAATATTACTCGCTAGACGAAATCAAAGTTTCAGAGGTGTAGCTACTCTTTTCTATATGCTTGCTACTCCATTAAACCAATGCTGTCGAACTAGAAACAGAACCTTTGTGAAAATTTATTACATAGTGTAATAAACCATTAATTAGTTCTTACTTGTTGATGAATGTAAATCGAGCATGTACGTGCAAAGTAGCGATCGATATTCTCCGCTTGCCCCAATGGGACTCAAAAGGCGTGACCATATGTATTTTTATTCTGTGGCAGCAAATGGAATAGCGGAATTTCGAGTTACGCCGTTTTTAAAAGGAGATGTTTATGAGTACTGGTAGCTCCGTGAATGTAGTGCTTGTTGACTACTACGCCGCGGCGCACGTATTAGGTCTGTACTTTTTATTTCTCTATTTATAGTCCGTGTTGATTCATTGTGTTTTAATGGTGATTCTATAACATGCACGAAATAATATTTTAAAGTTCCAAATCATATTATAATATAGCGGAAATTACAAGCAAAATCTTTGTTGTCATTATCAAGTACATGGTTCCTGTCAGTTAGGAAATTGGTGAAACTTTTAAAAGCAATCTCTGTGTGTGATATTTCAAAATTTGGAAAATTGTGAGTTTTTGTGGTCTCATTAAATCGTGCATTATATTTTTGAGTTTCTGAATTATTTATTATCTTTATCGCCAATGCATAATAAATAAACAATAATAATATTTCAAAATAACTTCATATTTACCAAATTGCATTAAAATTTGTACAGCCGATACGGCGTTATTGAGTAATAAACTCCCATTAGTCTGAACTGTATTGATTATGCTATTAGCGATGTTAATTAAAAAGAAAAAACTTGCCGGGAGCGTGTGTATAGGTAGTTTGTAAAATAATACTGTACATAGATTGTGTTATGATATCGAAATCTATTTATAATAGAGCTTTCTGTTTCGTTTTTCAAACTGATTGGTTTGGTAAAGTTTTAAATGCCGCCAATCTGATCACAAAGACAAAGTGCATTCTTATAATGCCTTTAGTAACCCATGTATCGCAAAGACAAATGATTTTATTTGATTCTTTTCTATTCTATTTGAATTTAAAAAGTACCACCACAACAAAACTTTAAAATAAATGAAAACAATAAAATTAAATAACTGTAGCCAGTTTAATCACAATTTTTAACCTCGATCCAAAAATAGTGTCTAGTCTATGTATACATATGTGTAACTATTTGTCTGTGGCATCATAGCTCTCAAACGGATGAATTGATTTCAAAACGATTTTTCTTATTTGAGGTCTGGTTTTGTCGAAATGGTTCTTAGCTATTGTAGCAGTCGCTATAAACCTTTTTTGTACATATATTTTACATAGTCTTTCTAAAAGTTTAGTTTATATATTGAAGGAATGAATTTTATGTGTCTTTATTTACAAATAAAATAATCGCAGTACAGAGTACTAAAAAACTGACCTCAAAATTAGTTAATCCCCTAGTTTGCCACCCTTAGAGGTGGAATATTTTCTTCAAATTTAAATGGGACCACTTCTGAGGTACCCTCTTTCCAACAAAAAAAGAATCATCAAAACCGGTTCAGAAATGCTAAGTTATCGCGTAACATACATTTGAATTGAGAACCTCCTCCTGTTTTTGAAGTCGGAAAAATAAGGAAATTGCACAAATGAACTTATTCTAAATTTGCAATAATACATGAGGTTAATCGTTACCGGCTGACTCACCTTTTCGAACATTTAAACGTGATACATAAATGATATTTTATTGTAAGGATATTTGACTATTTATTTTTATTATTTAGTGAAGTGAATATTACTTCTGTGTACTGCTATTTTGTGAGCAATACCTATAATAAGAATGAGGGGTTATAAGACCACATGAAACAAAATTAATATTGTGTGATCGTACAATTTAAATTGTGGTTAAATATTTATTTACTTCCATACTGATATTTGCTGATGGTGGGATCCGCACAAGAATTTGAGACGATCGGTCACCGCTAGACCGGTCCGCTGGTAGTTAAAATTGAAAGTTATTTATCGAAATTCTATTTTTGTCAAATGTCAAATGTACTTGTTTTTGACGCCTTTTTCTTCCATTTGACTAATTGTTTCTCTTTTGTGACTTTAGTGTGGTGTAAATAACCTGTAAGTACGTTTCCCTTGATCTTGTTCACTCCCCAAAAGCACTCATATGAACCCCATTGATACAGTCCGCTACAGCTATGTTTGATGAACATTTGCTGAGCTGTTTAAAGATCATCAGCTCTTTTCCCCAGTTTGTGTAGATATCTCAACCATACCATACTTGTTCATCCCGTCACTTAATATTATAAGTTTATTTAGAACTACCAGGTAGTTCACAGGACTCCTGTGATCGCTATACTGACCTCCTTGTCTTAAATAACGCATAAGCATTTCGGTAACTTTCAACATATTGACACCTGAGAATGGTTACACACGGCGACTTCTAGCAGCGATACAAACGCGATGCAAACGCGATGCAGTCGCTAATCGTCTACCTTTACACACGCGCGCGATTTTAAGCAGCGATGCAAGCGCTGCATCGATACAAACGCGCCATTACATCGCTTCACTTGGGATTTAAAGGCGATTATATCGAAGCAGTCGCGCCTTTGCATTGTTGCTAAAAGTGGCCTTGTGTAATCATTCTGAAGTTTTGTTGTCACCTTTTTGTATTTGATGCTGATTAACTCACTAAATTGCGAAGTGTGGAATTCCAGAGGATGTACATCATTTGCTCATGTAGTGTTCGGACGGAACCTATCAGGGCGAGGTTATTTGCACAGGCTGGTTTTCGTGCATTTAATGTTGGGTGGTTTCAATCTGTTTTGTTCGAACCAACATGTAGTGCTGCGAAGACTTTGTATACTTGTTTGCTTAGGTAGTATTTTGATTTATCTGTCTGGATTTTATTAAGTGTTCTCTTGAGGTAGGTATGGGGCTCACATATTCAATAACGATCAAAGCCCCTAAATGAAGAGAAAAAAAGTCGTTGACTTTGCTCTACAATAAAACGGAATCCAAATAAGATATTAAAAAATCGATCAGACGGGGTTGCAGATCTCGGTTTTCTTAACAGATATGCTAATAACTCAATTTAGCAAAAAAAAATCGATTATCTTAATTTTATGATGAGGAGGACAGTTCCATATCCTTTTACATAAGTTTTGTATATAGCGACCCTCCCTATCAACCACTTGGTTATACAGGAAGGGCACTAGGTGTAACCTGTGCATGCAAGCCCGCATGGGGACCTACTCAGTCAGGTCCTGATCCCAATCCCAAATGAGCCCGTTTGCACGGACTTCATCCGGTTCTTAGAAGGCTAGTGCCTTAGGTGAACCGCGCCAGGTGCAGAACCCAGTAAACATGCTCACTTCTTGATGCGTATTGCGTAACTAATGTTTACCACCGCTAAGTCGATACCTCTGAGTCCACTACCAAATCTCCTCTTTGGTGGCGGTGCTGTAAGACACGCTCGCGTCCTGAAGCCGAAAAACATCGTCTCTCCAGTTTCCAATAACCTAAGCGGCTGGAGGGACCGGAGGATATTTAGCTCTTCCTCTACTAGTTGTCTGGGCTGGTGCCGGAGATGCCGGTCGCAGTGTCCTTTGACCATGACCGGACATAGCTTTGATAAGGAGGATATATTATATAGGCATAAGAACAAGGTTCACGAGGTCCAGTGATTGGAAACACTGTTAATTTGTTTCGTAAATCTCACGCATTGATCGATTGATCTAATCACCAAATTGATGATGTCTACGATATATTATTTAGTTTGTTTATTCGAAACGAAACTTTCTTAAATGTTTTTTTTTTATGGTACCAAGTGAAGGGACGAACAAGACGTGCACCTGATGGCTAGTTACATGCCTGTAGTTGCAGTGCGACACAGCTTTAAATCGCAAAGATCTGAGGGGCACTGCCTCTGCGCCGCCACCCTGAGACGTAAGTTGACAAGTCCCATGTGCCTGTAATTTCACCAGCACTCTTGAAAACGTTGTATACCGCTAATGAGCCGTGACCAGGATCACGGCATAGGATACTTCGGTCCACGAAAATTTATTCATAGTTAAATGAAAAGAAAAAGGCCCGAAAGGGCCGAGTTATACAGTATTACAGATTGGTATTAAAACTGGCACATGGTTAGGTTGAGAACTAGTAAAAGGTTCAAAATTAGACGCATTTAAAAATTAGAGCAGTGCTGTTCGCTTCAGCGATTGAGCAGGGAGTGACGACGAAACGAAACAAAATGAGAATGGCGAGGCAAATGAATTAAAAAACGATTCCAAATTTGAAAACAAGTGGCCAGGAACCAGAGAAAAGGCGATAAATAGGTGGGATGACGATGTAAGGAAGTCACATCGCCCTTACCCATCAAAACCTGAATGCATTACGCTCATATTACGGCTTGGTGGCAGAAGTAGATAAGGTAGCAGTACTTCCCTGAACGAACTCTTTCACAAGGAGTTCTTCTGCTACTACAAGTAGTTAGGTTGTATTCACATCTATAATTTATTACCTGCAATCATTGACGTACAATTATATGGACGTCGGGTCCGCGCTAAAAAGTGTCCGCACTTG
>NW_020654527.1:0-14564 GCF_003589595.1 Hyposmocoma kahamanoa
GAACCTATTGCAATAAAACGGCAATTTCATACTTTAACCCCTAATATAATAGTAGGTAATAATAATAAGTGCCACAAAACCACACCAATTGCATGGTCTCAAACTAGGGAAAAATAAAATTACACTACATTTCCTAGAACACCTAGATAAAACAAAATCCAGAAAAGTTCATTTCCCAAGTTGGTCCTACCGGGAATCGAACCCGGGCCCTTCGCATCCGGCGCCCACAATGTAAACCGTTAGGCCACCGAAGTCGTCTAAGTTTTCGAATCCTTAATTATAAAATTTCCTACGATAGAGACTTTGCTCATTTAACAAATTTAAAAAAAAATTCAAACCTTACGCAACACAGAGTGCATTACGTCCCTGTAAAATGCTATTTGTTTTTTGTATTTTGTTCCATATTTTTGAAGTGGAACAAGCATCGAGTATATAACCAGAAATAGAGACGAAATGTCATTTACTATTTGTTTGAAAACTATTCTGCCAAACCAATACGTCGACAACTGCGCTCCGATTGGCAAGCCCGAAATCGAAACAATCGAAACAATGACGGGTGTCGTCAATTGTTCCACTTCAAATCGACCAGTTAACTTCAGCTTTGCTATAATGGTCGAAAATTGCAAAATTACATATTTAATTACCGATGAAATTCGATTCCGTTTGTTTTGTAATTAGATGTTGTTCAATTAATAAATTGAACATTAAATAAACATTTAAAATTCTTTATTTGGTTATATCAATAGGCAACATTTGTAAAGTATATGTAAGATGTGTTAAATATGTGTTACGTTTTATGGCAACACTTCTACTATAAAATCTGTTACATACGAGAGTGCTTAGCTGTATTTCAAATTTCTAGCCTGCGTTTTATTGAACAGATGTTTTGCTGCTTTTCCCTACACCACCAAACGAAACAGCACGCCATTGTTAGAGATTACTATCTTTATTACAATAAATACAGAATATTTTTGAAATATACGGAGACGACACACAAGTCAGTTGTTCGCGCTTCTATGTATATTTCAGTGCAAACGAGATTTGATGTTTATAAGTGATGTATCACTGATAAGTTACCAGGAATGAAAATGGCCCTTATTTCTTCTCTATTTCTGGTTATATACTCGATGGTAACAAGGAACTACATTACTACGGCAGTGCAATTAGGAGAAAAATTCAATAATACTTAATAATAATTTTTAACCATTATATAATCTCACTGTTGGGCCGAGGCCTCCTCTCATAATGAGACGACTGTAGAATCCACGCTGATCTAATGCGGATTGAAATCTTCACACACATTATTAAATTCAAGACGATGTCTTCCTTCACCGAAAAGCTATTGGTAAATTTCTAATAATATTTCGCACATAACTGTAAAAAACTCTGAGATGCAAGCCAGGGTTCAAACCATTAGACTATCACGGCGTTGTAACAAAGTATAATAAAAATAATTGTATATAAAAATAATTAGGTATATCAGTTTATTTACATTTTCTGCCTATTATTTTTCATTATTTCGGACATTTCGGAGGGAAGTATTAACCACTTGATGTCTGGTAATTAGTTTTATAAACTGAATAGTACATTTTACAAATCTAGAGATTTGACACCCGAAGCAAATTCATACAATCGCCTACAATTTACTTTTTGTTATTTTCGTCCAAAAAGAAAAGACAAGGGTCAAAGATCAAACTGTCTCGTCTTCAATATAAGAAACCTTCGTTCCGATCTAAATCTGTGAATTGTAAAAACAGGTCCGTAGCAGACATTGAACCCAAAACTTTATAAATCAATATCACTCTAATATGAATTTTTCTTCTACACAATTTCATTTATAAAAAATGTCGACTTACCACAGGTTTCTACTACGTCCATTATATCCTTTTGTTTGTAAATTAGAAAAAAACAACTATGTTTTTTTAATATTAAATCCAAGTACGTGTTCACAATGCCACTTTACTAACAACAATGAAGACTGCAATTATGTTATTATCTTTTATTAAAATAAAAATGACTAATATAAAACAATACAAATTGTTATTATCACTGAATGTAAACAAACACTGAGGTATACTACAGTGGAAGTCCAATGTTTACTAAGTAGTGATGTGCTCTATCTGTTTTTTTAAGATATCGATAAAATGATTATCAATTTCTTTTTCCTTAACGTTACGAAACAGAATTCTTAATTTCAAGTTGTTGAAATGACGAAAACGATATTGTAATTCAATGATTAAAAACTCTGGATAGATTATAAAATATGGGGTTTTTTTCTGAAATTTATTCCAGGTGCGGTACACATGTTACATTTAAGACTGGAATAGATCTCGTTCATATGATCACCAAGAGTACGTATGCAGCATTCAATGTTTGGACCCAATTTTCCACAATTCTTCCACGCACGTTGGCCGAAACATTGGCAACTTGAAGTTAGATATTTGTTCCTGAGCCTATTGAACGTTATTGGCTTGTTGACATAAACCTATAACTTAGCGTAACCCCGTAAAAAGTAATTAAACGGCGAAAACCGTAAACTGAAAAAAAATTAGCTTATTTCTACTAAAGTATTAATTAGGTAATATTTATATATCTTATTACCGAGCAACAGTCGTAGTCGCCTCCTCGAAGTATACTTCCCCATTGTCTTCCATAATCCGACTTACGTCATCCATTGCGGTTCCGTTTTTTCGTTAAAAGTGTGTTCCCATCTTTTCTTCGGTCGACCTTCGCGTCTTGTTTCGTTCATCTTTTTAGCATGTCGACTGTGACGTTTATATTTTTGAGTGATCAGCGGAATCGCCGATATATGACACCCTTCGGCGAAAACTCCTCCTTTATGAAGGCCGACAGATCTTAAGTCGGCACTCTGACGACAAACGAAATAAAATTTACGTTGTGGCGGGAATCCAACCGCTCGACACTCAGGGTGGATTTGGCTTTTTGCCTGATGTACTCCACTATCTCCTCAGACTTCGTGGAACAATGTAGTGGCGACAGGTACTGCAGCGTCGTTGGTATAGCCGGACGGAGCAAATAGTTCGATCCAGTCGGTAAATTTTTAAACAATTTGAAATTCTTCTTATGGTCGAACAATATGCTGTACAAAATTATTAAATATTTTATGCGGTCTATAGCAATTCATCGATACCGTAAACTCTGTCTAAGTACTATTTCCATTTATATCTTACATTCATGTTATCCTTTGTAATGTTGTTTTGACAAGAAATGTTTATCATATCTTATCTTATTTATAAATTGAACTCTATGCTCTTACGATAATAGTACTCCGAGGCCCATAACCTTTGGATTATATATTCTTTGTGCAATTTCTATTAAACCCAAGTCATGTAATAAACTTTTCAATATTGGTTCTTTTTCTATTTAAAATATTCGATTTTAATTTCGTTTATTAACACATTCAGTCAACCTTATTCAAACTAAGTACTCTTGCTTAGACAAAACCCGTTTCAAGTTATCAAGTACATTAATGGAAATATAATCAGTTTGTGATTATTATAGTATTAGAAGTAAAACCAGACGCTGACGTCACAAATCACAATAACGTGAATTATCATTGTGTCGCACAGCGGCGTCAATATCTACTTAAAAGTGGCGTGTATGACAAGTAAAAAATTAGGGGTTTGTTTAACGCAGGAAACCTAAAAAAATAATCATGAAGCTAATGTGTAATAGATCTAATTGTGTAAAGGCTGCGTCAAAAAACAATACATAGATTAGTAACTCAAAGCTAGCGACTATTTTGCGTGTCGGTGGGTGGTTCTTTGTCAGGGTCCTACTGTCACCTGAGCTCCTCCAGGAATCTCAGCATCCTCCTTGGTCTTCTGAAGACTTCAGAGAACGACCTCAGCACTCTAAGGTATTTCGTCCTGTAGTTCGCCACGCCGGAGTAGTGTAGTAGGATGAGCGCGGTTATTTCCTTCTCTCCATACACGCTCTGCAGACAGACCTGTCCTTGATACCTAGATAAAAAAGGGGCTTATTATATGGGTTAGGTTACCCTTTGTTCATGGCGTTGAGCGTTGGGAGTGCTTTCCTAGAATGTCTACAAATTGTAAGGGTGGTCCAAGTATTGTATATACATAGTACACATTTAAATATGCACAAATACATTTAAATAAGTAGAATAGACTTGTAAATCCAGCTAGCTGGTGAAAGGTCTAAAAGATGTTGGTTGATAAACGATCTCAACAGTTTAGTATTAAAAGAATAATTCGCTTTAACAAGATAACACGTCCATACCAAAAAAAATATCGCTCGCCTTTCACATCCCCACCTAAAAATGTCGATAATAAACCTACGCATCACTAGTAGTTATATCGTAAACACCGGGGCCTATTCTGCAATACGACCGGTTCTCTGTCAGTTCCTAGTTACAACGATACAGAGTAGGATTATTCCAGTTAGTTAATCTCGAAGCCTCGACATGTGAAGCGCTACTCTGTCATGTCAAACCAAAACATTGCAGGGCTCGTTATATTGTTTTATAATTTCAATACATCAAGAATCTTTCGGCTGTTAACATAGAAAAGACATTTATTCATTTTTCAATACAAACAGCTTATCTACTTCGCAAAATGAAGTTATAATGGCTAGATAGATTTCTTTATTATATAATGTACAAACTTAGTTAAAATTTATTTTATTTACCGTTTAGATTCTCCGGTCTTTCTCAGAGAAAAGAAACTGATATCATGACTGTGGCATTAAAGTCCATTTACTCAAATATTTTGTATGCTTGTATAAATATACAATTTAATTTAAAAAAGATGTCCGTAATATTAACCTTAGAACCAAGTCCAAACGTATGATTTCGTTTAACTAAAGTAAATAAACGATTATTTTATGGGGAACTGTATTTACAATAAGATTACGGAGATTACTTATTGTTAAGATTATAATTTCCCAAATTTAACAAAATCTACGTTAAAAATATTTTAATTTGACAAAAAATTGAAGACTACCTGTTAGATAAAGATGTATGGTAAGAAGACATGTCTATAAATTCCACACAAATTTGCTTCAAAGTGTATTCTTTAATAATATTTAAGTTTATTTGAAAAGAGCATCAATTAATCTTACTTGCTCGTTCTTCTCAGGGAAGTCAGCACAATGAACGAACTGAAGCTTAACAAATTATATTTATATAAGTGTAAATATGTTTCTTTGATTGGAGTTTCTCAACGATAACAAAACATCGAAAAATCCTTAATGCAGATTTTTCTCAAAATACTGTTTTTGATTACCTATTGTTTCGATTTCGATTGAATGGTTTCTCTTCAGGAAAGTCCTTACGCAAACGACAGGCTAAATTCGCAGAAGGTGCAAAACCCAAGGTCAAATCGAATAAGGAAATTTGGAAATTTCCTTCAGTGAGTCAATAAGCCACTAATTAATGCTTAGAATAAACTCTAAGAGCGGTTACACAAGCCGACTTTGCAGCGATGCAGTCACGCGTTTGTATCGATGCAATCACGCGTTTGCATCGACGCAATTGCCTATAAATCGGCAATCGGCTAAGAGCAAAAACAATCCCCGTGAGCCTGTCTCTGAAGTTGCAAAACCACAGAAGCAGACGGACCGGTGCGATGAGGACAGCTTCACAAAGGTGGTGAAGAGGAAGAGGAAGCCCACCAGCCAGTGTGGCACAGCACCGACAGGACCGACTTCCTGCTGTGTCCAGTCATGACTGCATTACTCCACGAAATCTAAGGAGACAGTGGAGTACATCAGACACAAAGTGAATTTTAATTCGTTTGTGGTAAGAGTGCCGACCAAACATCTATCGACCTTCATGAAGGAAGAGTTTTGGTCTCAGGGTGTCATGTATTGGCGATTCCGCGGCCGGTTACCTGACACCAGATTGCGCCACGCGTCTCCGACAAGTGCAATTCGTGTAGATTAGTTAGGAATAGTGTTTTATTTTTGTTATTCCTTAAGGTATATATTATATGAGAGTTTTATTGTATTCTTATGTATGTTAGTCTATAAGGTACGTATTTATGGACCTTTGTAACCTGAACACAAATAAATAATTAAAAAAGTGTAGCGAAGCATTCGCACGTTTCACGAACGCGCGATTGCATCGCGGTTGAAAGCCGCCGTGTGTAACCACTCTATAGATTAATTAGTGAGGTACTTGCGTAATTATTTATTTCTCTGAAGAAAGAGACGGAGCATAAACCTCATGAATCAGTTTCAGTATAAGTTGATATAGAGTCGTAAAAGAAAAGCACGATAGATCGGCTTTAATATAGACACGAAGCGTAAACAACATTTTTTTATGGTTCTAAGTGTCAGGACGAACAAGCACGGCCTGGTGGAAAGCAACACGCCTGTCCCTAACAGTTGCAGTGCTACTCAGAGTTTTTAGTAGCAGCAGAGCTCCTATTTCTGCCTAAAAGCAGTTATGGACAGGCGTAACAATCTACCAGGCGCACTACTTATTCGTCCCGTCACTTTGTATAATAAAAAACGTTTGAATGGCAAAGATCTGAGGGGCACTCCTGCTGCGCCCGCCACTCTGAGGCATAAGTTGACAAGTCCCATGGTAATTCCACCAGCACCCCTAGTGTGACGCCAGACGAGTGTAATTTTGTGTTTCGTAGTTTGCGCTGCATTCGATTTCCTATAAAAATACGTTTTGTTTTTCACGACGACGCAAAATGAGTTATCTGGCGACTCACTGGCGTAAGGACGACTGATTTCGGTCGCATCGTGTGATGGGCTGGCGCTGGCTATAAACGTTTAAAAAGCAACTGAATAAAATACGTTCGTCTGGCGCTCCAACCACATTTCCGTCGAACGCAAACTGCGCAACTCAAAATACGCAATACACAACTCACAACTCACAAAATTGCGCTCGTCGGGCCTCACCCTATCTATGCACCCTACCCCTTCAAAACCGGAACGCAGTAATGCTTGGCGACAGAAATAGGTAAGGTCGCAGTACTCCAGCATTTGAAATTCCTCATACTGTTGACACATTAAGTACTTCTATTGTATTTATAGTTCTAGAGATAGAGATATATTTATTTGTAAGCATACACGGTAAATACCGTTTACATGTTTAATTTATATACACTAATGCTTCAGCGTGTTGCGCCAGTAACTGGCATACAAATATTAATAGCAAATATACATTGTTCGCATTTACTACACATAGTCGTATTACCAACATAATTAAAATCATATCGTATTACATTATCAAATAAAATTTTGTTCATTAAATAATATAATTAGAGAAAAATTATGATTTAATAAAAAAGAGGAACGCATGTCAAAGCAATAACTATGTAGAGGGTCGCAGGCTTCAAAATTTAAATGTCAAAAACTCATTTACATCATAAAAACAATTGTCGATCGTATGAAGGACCACATCCGAGCAGTAAAAGACAATGATGCACAGAAGTCGGCTATAGCACAACATCTCACACAGACTGACACTAACCACTGGATCGAGTTGCATAGCCCCCAGATACTCTCGACAGAACGTTACTACATACCACGGTTGGTACGAGAAGCCATCGAGATCACGAAGTACAAAACATTTAACCGTGATGATGGTTTTAAACTGTCCAGTGCATGGAATCCGGTCCTTAGAGCGTGCAGTAATAAAAACAAAAACACCTCGAGTTCAGTTTCGTGTGTGGAGACAGTGAGGGTGGTTTGTGTGAAAAAAGTGAGTGACAATGGTAACGCCACAACAAATCTCGATGAAGGTAGTCGTCGACAGCGCAAGAGGGTAGACAGATATGTCTGCTCTTAAAGCTGTCATCTGCCGCCGTCCAGTCAACCCGTGACCATGGAGCGTGCAACCGTTCCGAAATATCGGGAAAATAAAAAGAAGTCATACCGTGGTAAGAAACCTGATACTAGTGATAATCATTTAGTGAATAACCACGAAAGTCTTAAAATCTATATATCAGAAAAACAATTTGTCACAAGCATTTCAAATAGTATTTTCTTAAATCTAGACGTAGGTAACATTTTTATATCGTCAGGTAATACATTATACAATTTTACGCACATTTTACAGCAATTCCTTTAAAAACTGTTTCCGTGGCCGAACGGATACCATGCCGGACTGCCACATCAAGATCCCAGGTTCGATTCCTAGGCCGGGAGAAATATTTATACGGCCTACATTTATTTCTCTCGCGAGTTTGGGTGTAATTTGCTGTTGTCTACGTGTGTGTCCATGGCACCCGCGACACAGGTTTTCCCTAGTGTTGAGTGTGTACGTTATTATTATTATTAAACATGTAGTAGTGTGAATACGTCGGGCCAAATGATAGGGATATCGGGTTAAAAAAAGGATCTCGAATATGTATAAGAAGGAAGGGATAATATTCTTAGTTTTTTTAATAAGGGTTTACAGCTATCTCGCGTACCAGCATCACACACCGCCTTTACGCACTTCTTCTGTAAGTTAAAATCTCGACTTATGTGAACAAAATTCTGCGAAAAATCGCGTCAACACAAAGTAAACTTGCTGTGTTTAGCTACACTGTGTTCGCAGAGTGCTAATTCCCTCATTTTGCTCGCATCAAAGTTTCGATAGCACCTCTACTCACTAGAGCTGCGTAATAGTTGCATCACAACCTAAGATCTAACTATTGCGGTAGGGGCCGCATTTAGAATGGCAATTGACCGCCTTTTATGGTCAATTTTGAATTAATTTCATAGAAAACAATATTCTTATCGTATTGTTGGCATACACTGTAAGCTTGCCATTGCCATGGAAGGAATTGCCAGGCGGCGTAAAGGCCTTGTTAATTGTGGCGCAGGGTGCCCTACAGACAAGGAATGATACGTTGAGCGGGAAGGATTTTTCCGTGCACACAATAATTGTATTAAAATCAAAATAACTTTTTTTATAAAAAAAGCCGACGACTCAACAACGACGAAGACGCTTTTTTAAAATCGGTTAGCTATAATAATGTATAATAACGCACACAATCAACATAGCCACGCATAAATGTAGGCCATACAAATATTTCTCCTGGCCCAGGAATTTTGGAACCGTTTGGCCACGGAGGCAGGTAATAATGTATTTGATCTCCTTGTGAAAGAGTTCGTCCATGGAGTACTGCCACCTTACCTATTCCTGCCGCCAAGCAGTAATGTGAGCATTACTGCGTTCCGGTTTCGAAGGGTAAGGGTGCTGGTGAAATTACAGGCACATGGGACTTGTCAACTTATGTCTCAGGGTGACGGGAGCAGTGGCAGTACCCCTAAGATATTTGCGATTTAAGGCTCTGAACGGCACTGCACCTGTTATGGACAGGCGTGAAGCCATCAGGTGCATGACTTCTTCATCGCATCACTGAATATTAAAAAATATTTCATGTAGTTTTTATGTAGTTTTTGTTACTTTTAAAAGACTTTAACTGCCTCTGTGGCCGAACGGTTACCATGCCGGACTGCCACGCAGAGGTCCCAGGTTCGATTCCCGGGCCGGGAGAAATGTTTGTATGGCCTACAATTATTTCTCTCGTGAGTTTGGGTGTAATTTGTGGTTGTCTATATGTGTGTCCATGGCACCCGCGACACAGGGTTTACCTAGTGCGGGGCTATGTTGAGTGTGCGCGTTATTTATTATTTATTTATATGATATAAGTACTTTTGATTACAATGATTGCATGATTACAAGTGGCTTTTTTTGTAAGGGTAGGAATTTTACCTTTTTTAAGTCTATAAATATGTCCATGGTTGTACTATAATGGGAACGTAGCTTGGGTAGCGTAGCGAGAGGTACTTTATAAATATAAACAACGATTATACTATAATTATAACTTTATACGGGTATTCAATTTCAAAACTTTGTCCAGAACTCCCTAGATGTCTGTTTGACATCGACGCTCTATTATTCTTACAATTCTAAATACAAAACTCAAGCTGCCTGTACACAGCACTTAGATGCAAAGTTCCACGTAACAAAATAACCCCCCTACAGATGGAAGCAAATTAATGTGGTTGACCTCACCAATCTGCATTTATGCATTAATTTAATGTAATTCACAGGAACACAAGGACATCTGGTCTCGGCGGTAAACAATGTTTGTAGCAACTAGTTTATAGTACGTGAGTTCGTTAAACTTTGTCCTTTCTGAATGTGATATTTCGCAGGCCCAATAATAATGACCATAATCGAAAAGTAACTTTCCGGAAGCTAACAAAAAAAAATCCTCAATGCATAAAACGAGAGGGCTTATAAGTTTGACGCCTGAATTTTTTTTTATGACGGGACAAACAAGTTGTACGCCTGGTGGTAATCGACACGCCTATCCCAAACATTTGCAGTGTCACTCAGAGCTTTAACTCGCAAAGATGCCGCGCGTCTCTGGAAGCATACCACACCTAGAGGTGCCGGTGATGATTTTATACCGATTTATCGGATATCGAAGTTATAACAGGTAAAAGAACTAGTATTAATTGCTATTTCGAACCAAACCATAAAGCTTTCAATGCCTGGGTCTGTCATTTAAAAAAATAAACAACTTCAAAAATACGTCACAACAATCGTGTGTGTTATTGTTTGGGCTGGTGATTTCGGTGTTTATTTATTGAAAACATACCGTAAGTAGCGTTTTTTAAGTTTACCCTGAATATAAATGTATATAAACTATACTTTAAGGAGTAATTTCATGGTAAATGTTAGAACCACTCAAACGGAATATTATCATATTTATCCAAGTACACCAAAAATTGCTTTATAAGTGCGGTTTTGCGGTGTATTACTGCATTTTATTTGAGATGTTTTTGTTGGTAGTACGGAGGGTATTTCTTTAGCAATGCAGAATAATAATTTTTATTTATAAAAACTTGTATTTAAAATGAATGCTTTTCTAATTTGCGAAACCAAATAGCCGCCATTTTGCGGTAAGAGGAGCGCGTGAGCGGTTAGGGACACTGCCGCTGAAACTGTCAGCCTGAGACTTAGTTGACAAATTCCTTTTTTATTTTAGAATTTAAGAAAGGGGTACAATACGTATATCCAAGGGTACAATTTACTTAACTAAACATAATTAAATTTTTATTGAATTGATATTCAATTATTTTTTGTGAAATTACTCCACTAGTTTGTTATAATTATTAATACAAAGATCGAACACTCAGAAAAAATTCCTTCGATCCGGTCGGATTCGAACCGACGTCTTCTTGCATACCGTGTCAGACGCTATACCAACTAAGCCACGGAACAAACCAACGGACCTCACGAATTTTTCTATGTGCTTGCGTCGTGTCTTTGTACTTGGTCTTTCAACGACTTTTTAGTCGTAGCGCCATCTATGAGAAATCTATTAGAGACTTATCACCCAGTTAGTACCTTTACAGCTACCAGTCCTGGCGAATTTTTTCTGAGTGTTCGATCTTTGTATTAATAATTATAATTAACTAAATATAGTCATACAAAACTGTATAGGATTGACTGCAGGATCGAAACGAGTCTCAATTATTTCTGGTTATATACTCGGTGACTAAAAGCGATATGGGTTCACCACAGAACAATAAATACATTAGAAGTCGTTAGTTAGCGTCTGACGCGTACTAACATTAGGTAAAGACCTACTTAAACTCGGTCTAATAGCAATAGAGCTCCATGTGAAAGTGTTCGTCCTGGGAAGTACTGCCACCTTATTCTGCCGCCAAGCAGTAATATGAACATTACTGTAAGGGTAAACCTCCTAAACTGGAACGCAGTGTGGGCTGAACATTACTGATGATAATGTAATACTACTATGGGCATTGACTTACAATTATATGGACGTCGGGTCCGCGCTAAAAAGTGTCCGAACTTGTAAGGCGTTAAAATCGTATACAGAGCGTCAAACTCCGCTTTAGTCTTCATTTGTTGGACTGACAGCGCGATACTGCGATGACATTACAATTTAAATTCAACGTTTCAGCGTTTTCATATTCCTTTACATGTCACTACGTTTAAATAGGTTGACTTGGGACATTTTTTTGTGGTTTTTGTATTAGACCCGTCGTCCATTTATTTGTAAGTCAATGACTATGGGTAATATTTTTCGTGCGGTTATCATTTTTGCACCAAAACGGCACAATAAGGTATTTTTCTTCGATTTTCGATTCGAAAGCGAATGGCGGACTCTTTTTATAATATCAAGTGACGGTACGAACAAGTCGTGCTCCTGATGGTAAGCTTCACAACATTTGCAGTGCTACTCTGAGGTTTACAACGCAAAGATTGGATGGGCACTGCCACTTCAAAATATGTCCTATGAGGATACAGAGAATTTATTTATTATCGTAAAATAAATGTTATCATGTTTAAGTGTACATTTTGTTGATTGGCAATTTATTGTTTAATTGTTTAATTTTATTTCATAAGATTCTCCTAAAAAGTATTTATAATATTAACAGTATCCACGTTTATAATTAGTAGTACTTTTTACCTGAAATACAGGAATTTCCTAGTTCAGGTACATGTGTTATTTTTACATTAAATCGCATAAGTAGTCTTTAGTTTTTCTCTGTACATTATGTTACTGAATAAACAATTTTATTTATTATTTTATTATTGACAAGTCCCATGTGCCTGTAACTACACCAGCTCCCTTGACCCTTCAAAACCGGAACGGAGTAATGCTTGGCGGCAGAAGCAGGTAAGGTGGCAGTAGGTACTTCCTTACAGAACACCGACGTTATGTCGTATTCAATGAACCGTGTTAGGCCTAGTAGGAGTCGTTTTGGGTCAATTTCTATAAATCAGAAATTTTAACGTCTTTTCAAGTTCACTCAACTTTGCCTACAATTTTATAAACAAGTTTCCGTTATAACGGTGTATAATTTTATTAAGAACCTTATTTTGCCAAATCGTCGCCTTCAAAACTTTCTATTTATTTTACATTTCTTAAGAGTATTAATTTGGACGCATTGCATTAAGAATAGATAAAAGCCAGTATGTGAAGATGAAGGCATTTCCTTCATCATGTTGTGAAATCTGCCAGCAAAATTGGTATATACAATCTATTTTTTGCATTTCAGTAACGTTGTGCTTTAAGATACGAGTTTGAGAAAGTAAGACGCCGAAATCTAATTTGCCTAGGGGTCAACTTGCCACTAACAAACAGCCATGTTACACCAGTATGGCCTTATTTCGGTATATCCACAAACTCACTGCAGTCATTATACAGCTTGGTAGTAAGCGACACCATATCCATAGCATTTGCGTAGCCATTCAATGACAATGGCATGTGAGAGACGATGCAACCGCGCGTCACCCTGTGACATCGAGTATATAACCAGAAATAGAGACGAAATGTCATTTAATTTGTTTGAAAACTATTCTGCCATATCGTTACTGTGACAACTGCGCTCCGATTGGCCAGCCCGAGTTCGAAACAATTGACGGGTGTCGTCAACTGCTTCACTTGAAAACGACCAGTTAACTTGAGCTTTGCTATAATGGACGAAAACTGCAAAATTACATATTTAATAATAACAGTCTTCTCTGATTAATTATTTTACTTGAGATCAACTTTATATATCAAAAATAACCTTTTTCACAAGTATTTATAAATGTTATGCATTAGGGGAGCGTGGGGGAATGGGAGCCTACTAAGGAAAACTGACAATAAAAGTCATAATTTACGTAATTTAAATTTGTATTAGTTATGAACGTACGCTTCACATATCTGGGTACTAAATAATCACAGAAAAAATGTGAAATTAAAATGAAATATTTGGTTAAAAAAGAAAAAACTAAAACATGTCTTTCGCTCTCATTACCCTACAGTTCGTGAAATGGGAGCCGGTAAGAATCCCGTATGTCAAATGGGAGCCATTATATATAATCAGTCTGAAAAAAAAATTAAAGTAATAAAATATATATATAAGTTAAAAAGTAATGAAAATAAACAAGAAAGTGTCAAAGGAATATCCAGTGAATATTGCAATGGGATAAGGAGAGCCAAATAGCTCTCATTACCCGCGTAACATCGAATTGAAAAAGGAATAAAACAGTAAAAACATTTCTGTTTTTATTGTGATTTCAAGCATAACTTCTAAAATTTGATAGATATGGTGACATCGCTAGTGTAAATACAATGTAGTTTCTATGCATTTTAATGCCTACCTGGGATGATGAAATTTAGCAAATTTTATAAGTGCGTAGCGAAAAACACACAACCCTCTCATACGACTAAACGCGGGGTTCTACGGGGGCGCCCACGGGACTCGAATCTTGTCGAACGTTAACGAAGATATAGGAGTGCCGTTTGCACAAATACGAGCATTGGGAAAGTCCAGTTTAACACCGCTCTCATTACCCGCGGGCTCCCAATACCCCACGTTCCCCTACACACGGGAAGAAGACGACGCACAGAGGAGTATTTCACCCCAAAAGTTGCTTAAAATAATTTGTGTTTTTTATCAATTTGAAATGTAATAAAAAGCAGTTTAAAGTCATTATATTGTATTTAAAACACATATTTTTCATTGTATAGAAAATTAATTGCAAAAAATATAATATTAGGGGTTAAAGTATGAAATTGCCGTTTTATTGCAATAGGTTC
>NW_020654528.1:0-11858 GCF_003589595.1 Hyposmocoma kahamanoa
TCGCTTTCAAGAATAGTGGCTTAATTCAAAATTGATCCTTTGGTATTCAGAAAATGGTAAATTTTTCCAAGCTTCTCATTGGCTAGTATAATCACATGACCACATTGGGGTGGTCTATGATATCTCTACTTTGTGCAAAAGACAGGTCTCCATTTTTTAAGCCTGATTAATTAGATGCTTTTGAAATACGCAGCTATTCTCGAAAACCGTCGATATGTTGTAGAATTGAATATTTTCAGTAAAAGTTCTTTCTTGGTTTTGTCTAATATTGTAAGCATGAAATTTTTGATCAGCGTTGCACTTTGCTGCTATCAATTTTTAACGTTGAAGCTCAAGTCTACAAATACCTACCTATTCTCAACATTTAGTACTCCTAAAATATTTCTGACATCTAGTATATTTAGAGTAGTATATTTTGTAATAAGATGGCCAAAATGAAAAAAAAAAATAATGTAAACGTTTCAATTTAGTTGTATCTGTTAATTTGAATTACTTTGGTAATAAACTGTTACCATTCATTACATTGTATTTTAATCTTGTGTTTCAAATGTTTGGAAATAGTTATTATAACTGCAACACATCCTATAAACTAGAGAGCGTTTGCCAGCATTGGTGCGACAAAGTGGGCGTGAGAAAAGGACTATCTATTTAGGCGGGTACTTTATATTTAATTTTGGAAAGTAGCTCAGAACAATCAATATGGTTATCTCAATTATGGTTATTTATGATTTCATAGAGCAACAAACGAGCTGCTCTTAACTCATAAAATCTCAAATTCATTTATGGGGCAATGTATACGCTTCTATAATAAAATTCCGGTTGATATACAAAATTTGCCACTTAGGGCGCGTTCCTACTAAGTCGTGATGACAGATAATCGTGCAGTTTACAGTGTCGTGGCTTGTATATTTAAATAAAGTTGTTCACATATAGAACGACACGACTATCATTCACGATTTTTTTGTCGTTACGACAACAGACTGTCGTGATAACGGCGCGTTCCCACTATGTCGTGACAACAGATAGTCGTGCAGTTTACACTGTCGTGGCTTGTACATTTAAATGAAGTTGTTCACATATGGAACGACACGATTGTCTGTCGTTCACGATTTTTTTGTCGTTACGACGACAGACTGTCGTGGTAATGGGAATAGTTTGTGGAATAGTTAGAACGACCGTCAGTCGAACGATAAATAAAACGTCACTATAAAAACGTGACGACAGATAGTCGCAGCTACTATTGTCGTCACGATTTATTTACCATGGTCTGCTCCCCACTCTCCCCTCTCGAATCCCGCGCCGTCGGCTCGGTTTTAACCCGGCGCTTTGTTAACGCCGGCTTTAAATAGGGTTAAAACCCAATAATGCCCGTAATCGAGGGCAAAAACTATTTACAATTAAATATTTGTTGTGAATTGAGTTTTGTTCGAATTTAATTATACATGTTATTACAAAAAATTAAATTCTTAAATAGTCTCAAAATTTTCATCACATTTCAGTTCACCTATAAACGTTTGATATAATCCTAATGGAATTATTTTTAATAACATTGGATGTACCTCATGTACCCAAAACTTTCTATTCTTCGTTTACTTCCTCTTCCGCCTTTTTAAAAAGTAATACATTATTATAAGTTCACCGTCAACCATTTCCACACGGGAGTGAAAACACTACTGGCTTCTAAAAGAACATAGAAGCAACTGCAGTGCATCAAACGACTCTGTCGTGCAAACGACAATTGCGGCTGCCGTGAAACGATAAATTGTCGTCAATTGTTTTTTAGCGGGAACAGCTAGACACGACAGTCGTTCAACGATAAAATAATCCACGACAGATAGTCGTAATATGGGAACAAGCTAGCGCGACAGTCGTCCAACGATAAATAAAACGTCACGACATACTGGGAACGCGCCCTTACGAGGTTTAAAACTATTATTATTATTATGAGCCTATTCTGTCCCACTGCTGAGCAAGTGAAACTATAATGAACCAAAAACTATACTAAAGGTTATTACACAGCTTCTGCGTACTTGGATGACAAATATCCATGGTAGTGACTCGTTTAGCTCTTGCAAGTAGTCTCGATCTTCGATCTAAGATGTTTAAATTAAAATGTATTGTCATGATAGATGTATTCAAATGTATATTTAAAAAGAGCAACGCTAGAGTTTTCTTGCTCATTATTCTCATTCTCAGGGGAATCTGCCTGACGAATGAGCAGTAGAGTTTAATCAGTATGACGATTTAAAGTGTAATTTGCTTACCCTATGATATAAGTTTTTTAATTCTTCTTGTTAGAGTGTAATTCTTTTCTTTTTCTTTGGACGAATTTCTCTTTTTAATCCATTGACTTACAAATAAATGGACGACGGGTCTAATACAAAAACCACGAAAAAAATGTCCCAAGTCAACCTATTCGAAATTTAAATTGTTATGTCATCGCAGTATCGCGCTGTCCGTAGAACAAATGAAGACTAAAGCGGAGTGTCGCGCTCTGTATACGATTTTAGCGCCTTACAAGTGCGGACACTTTTTAGCGCGGACCCGACGTCCATATAATTGTAAGTCAATGTTTTAATCATATTGTTTTCTAAATTCTTTCCTCATTAATTGTGCACAGACCAAACATAAAGCTTATTTATTATCTGTGGAAGCTTGTAATTGGCCGTCTGTATTTATTTTTTTGTATGTACTTGTACCTAGCTGTTAGTTTCCCTACAAATGTAAAATAAAAGAAACATTATTTGACTTTGACTTAAATATGGACTTAGGAGCTCACGATCTAACATAGATATCTACCACAGACTACTTAGTGAACATAGGTACCAAACTTAGACAACAAGTTTTCATTATCAATACGGTACTGGAAACACCTGTAACAAACCATCTTCGGAAACATACACCTCATAAAATGGATTCCATATTAAGACGACACGTAGCAACAAATTGCGATTTAGAATTAAATAAGTGTTTTGTTTTTTAAAATCTTTGGCAGTACGGGATATTAATCCAATTAATTGGAAAGCTTTACTATGACAGTGTGTAAATTAAGTGTGAATTTGGAATTTAAATAAAAACCGAAGTCTCGGATACTGTCTACTTTTTGTAATTTCACGTTATTAATGGAATAGACGTATTCCATTGGATTAAGTTTTTTGGTAAATGTATTATAAAGCGTTAGCGTTGAGCACTTTAAGTATGCGGGGGTACGTCTGCCACGTGTTATCTCTATGCTATTAAGCTCTTGTATGGACTACTCGTACCTTCCAGAGGCACTCTAGGAGATAGTTAATAGGTGACATAGAGGGAGGGCGCTGCATTCGCCTAACAAACATCGCTCTGTGTTAATTTATTTTAAAAAAATAGCTACTATAAGTTTTCCAGTTCTTAATGTTTATATAAGTGTTCATAGTTGTTCAATTCGCCAGGAAAACTATTATCATCGTGAAATACCTAGTACTTTAAGGAATTTTAGAGCGTAAATATCGGCTACAAAATTTTCTCTGTACGACTGTTAAACTTGTGTATGACTTTAAATTTTAGTAATAAAGAATAAAATTTCGTGATATATTCCTGCAAAATCAGTGAGTGTTGTGAAATTAATCAAAACAACAGGATAAAAAGTGTTTTTTAAAAAGGAGACTCCTTGCGTCGTTGCTACCGTTCGTTAAAAAAGTGTCTTGCTATTACCCACTTCGTCGCAACATTGAATAGATAACAGCTGAATACAAAACTGTACCATAATTTCGCCGGTACAACTTGTGTTCGCATTGGTCTAGCGGGATAGCGGCCGGATTCAGATTTCACCGCCCGCGGTTCGCATCTCAGACGCTGAAGGGTTTTCTGGGGAGTATTTCTTTTTCGTTTTTTTTTTCTTTTTTCATTATTATTATTTTATTATTGCTATTATTTAAAAAAAAAATTATACTATTATTATTATTTTGTCCTTTTACGTAAGTCCCATAACATAACACATATTATAAATTACATACATACAACGCAACACTGAACTTGACTCCTTTTGCTTGACTTTTGTCAAACAAATCTCGGAGACAACGTACATTCATACATGCCATTAAAACACTTTTATTTAGTTATTTGCATTATTTTTATTACACAGAAAATTTAGTACAGACAGTTTTTAGCTTTAGTTGATTACCGTTACGTATATAAGTAGCTATCGATTAACACATTAACACTACAATAACTGTCGTGTATTTGCAAGCGGGTCTCAATTTACTTCAATACATTTGAAGTAGACTTTGATGTATTTGCTTGTATTATACAGACATACATACATAAAGTGCACTCCTGAGACCTTTAACTATTAAATAATATATAATTTTTATTAACAATACCTCGTATATATTTATACATTTTGAGTAATTTTATTAATATTCTTTCCGTGCATAAGTTTTGTGAGTGAGATTTGTATGTTTTAGGTAGAATAGACCAGACAACCCTGGTTCATTTCAGTTATCTGATAGATTAAGGATTAGAAATAGACAATAGCTCACTGTGCTAGTGGGAACTTCGTATTTGGAAGAGGCCTGTGTACATAATTTACATATTTTTTTTTAAGTACATTCTGTGCGCTTACATTCCATTTGATACATTCCAGTGACGCGATATCCAGTACAACATGATGACCAGGAGAATGTTGTCTGAAGAAAAGAGCAAGAAGATGGAAGCTGAGCTCAATGAACTGAGGGCACTGACAGATAGGCTTCTTGAAGAACGCGATGTATATGAAATGGAAATGCAGGCGCTCAAGACTTCACGAATGACATTAAAAGGGAAATTTGATGAAATTCGACGATTTTGTGAAGAATTAGAAAAAGAGTGCAAACGAAAGGAATTAATTATAGAGAGCTTCCGAGAAAATCACCAGGAACACGAAGATGCCTTAGACCGTATCAGGTTTCTTGAAAGACAGGTAAAGGAATCAAATGCTGAAGTTGCATCATTACACGAACAAAGCGGAAGTTACGACCACCTAACGACCTTGTCACTCCGTGATGAACTAGCTCTGGGAGACAGGAATGTATGCAACAGTAAATTATGCAGCACTAAATCGCAAGACCCAAGATTTTCCAAATTAACCAACCTGATAAGAAAGAAATCGAAAACTCTTAAGAAATTAAAATCAGAAAAATTAAATTTACACAAGGACAAGGTGAAGATGGCCGAACAAGTGAAAGATCTAGAGTTAGATCTTCAATCGCGAACTAAAGACCTACTTTCTACGCAGAAACAACTAGAAGAACTTTCAGCTGCAACTAATGAGCTTTTAAAGCTGGGTACTGAGTATAGAGAACTTAATCAAGTCCTTCTTCACGATGAGCTTAGTGAAACAAATGGTCCAGTAGAAACAAATCAGACTCCGTCCCCACCACCCACATCATCAACGCAACCAACACGTGCATCGTATGCCAGCGTTGCTGCAGGAAAACGTGTCTGCTCCACTACAACTGTTGAAGTTCGACACAGTCAACGGTCAACCAAGACTATTAGAACTCCGACCAGGCCATCCAGAAGAACGGTAGTTTTTTCTGATAAAATAGGCGTAGGACTAGGCCACCACCTTAGTAACCACTTAAAACAAAGGGTAGTCAACTATTGCTATCCAGGAGCTACTTTTAGTCAAATTATTACACTGTTAAGTGATTGCAACTTTGATAAATATACAACAGTGATTCTTATAATAGGTGATAGTACTAACATTAGTAAAAAAGAAGTAAATAGTAGCATTGACGTGTTCTTGAGAATTCATGAGAAGTGTGGGTGTAAATTCATACTAAGTGCATTCCCTTACTGCTCTAACCTAGGCATCGCTCGTAATAAGTATATATACAACATAAATTCGCACATTCATAATTTGACTTGCCGTCATAGTGACGTTATATTTTGTTTTGATATTAATAAGTTCGTAAGGAACTTCAATCTTTTTGAGGATAATTTACTTTTACCCCAAAGGTATCTAAGACATATAGCTAGTTTGCTATCTTTTAATATTAAGGACCCTGTTATAGAAGATATAACACAGTCCCACGACAATGCTCCTACTTTAAGTAGCAACAGTATACTTTTTAATAAGCATAATTTAAACTAAAAAACACGACAACAGAAAAGTCTAATCGTTTCCATGTAGTACATCAAAATATTCAAGGCTTTTCTGGCAAAACATTAGAAATAAGTCTTTTTTTTGCACGATATTTCCGTTGACGTGTTTTGTGTTACAGAACACTGGCTGAAAGATTACGAAGCCATTCACAATATAGAAAATTATGTAATAGTCAGTTCGTTCATAAGAAAGAGCTTAAGTAGAGGCGGATCCATGATTATTATTAAGCGTAACTTAAAATTTAAAGAGCGTAAGGATATCACAAATCTTTCTACTGAACGAACTATTGAGATTTCATGTGTGGAATTGGATCAGTTTGTCGTCTTATGTGTATACAGGCCCCCCTCTGCTAATTTTAACGAGTTTGAATTAATTATGGAAGACAGTTTAAAGCGGATTTTTCCAACCAAAAAAAACGTAGTAATATGTGGAGATTTCAATGTAAACCTGTTGGAAAACTGTTCTACTTCTGTAAGACTCATTAATTTATTTCAAAGTTTTAACTTGATTAATCTTTTTTTAGAACCAACTCGCATTACTGCCTCCTCTTCTACTTGTATTGATAACATCTTTTGTAACACAGACGCAGTGTCTAAATCAATAATTAATTGCTTAAGATCCGACCATAGTGGCCAATTGGCTTCTTTTAATTGTAAAATGAGCAAGAAGGTAGACCAATTTCTCTGCAGACCGATTACCACAGAACGAATAATTAGATTTCAAAATAATATCGGCAATAGTTTAAATTCCCTATCCCATATACCGGAGGATCCAAATACTTTATATAACACGATATTTGGTTTAATTAAAAATGAATTTGACAATATATTTAAATCGGAAACATTAACTTTCCATAGAGAGACTAAATTCAACGACTGGGCAACAGTAGGTATTCATAAGAGTAGGTCTCGTTTGTATGAGCTATATGCTATGAAAACTTATAATAATAATTCCAATTTTATAGAATATGTTAGAATTTATTCGAAAATATTTAAAAAAGTTTGTGTAGCTGCTAAGGTTAAGTTTCACAGCGACAAAATTAGACAATCGATAAATAAATCTAAAACTACTTGGAGCATAATAAATAAAGAGTCAGGCAGGGTTAAACTACACGATAGAGATATAGTTTTAGAATTAGACAGCAAACTTATAAAATCTAAAGATAAAGTAGCCCAAGCTTTTGAATCGTTCTTTTCGGAAATTGCTGTGAACACTACAAAATCATTAAATTCCTCCCCTTCACTTGCTATTGATCTCCTAAAGGAAAATGTTAACGTTTGTGGCAGTTTATTTAATTTTCGTCATGTTAATCCACAAGACATCATAAAAGCTTTTAAGTCAACACATGTTAAAAAAACTGAAGATCTCTGGGGCATATCATCTAAAGTTATAGACTCAGTTATTAATCTCATTTCCCCACAGTTAGCTGTAGCTTTCAATAGGTGCGTTGACGAAGGTGTTTTTCCCGATTTAATGAAATACAGCAAGGTTATTCCCTTATTCAAAAGCGGTAGGAAAGTTGATCCTAGCAACTATAGGCCCATTTCAATTTTACCAGCTTTAAGTAAAATATTCGAAAAGGTTATGCTAACTCAATTACTGTCCTTTTTCGGTAGGAATCATATTTTTCATAGTGAACAATACGGGTTTACTAGTGGTAGATCGACTAGCGATGCGGGGGTAGCGTTACTAAAACACATCTTTGATGCTTGGGAAAGGTCCCAGAACGCTATTGGTGTTTTCTGTGACCTCTCAAAGGCATTTGATTGCGTTGATCATAATACTCTTATTAGGAAGCTGGAACATTACGGTGTAAATGGCAAGGCGTCGAAACTTGTCTCGTCATATCTCAACGGTAGAATTCAGAAAGTAGACATAAATGGAGTAACTTCTTTGGGTTCTCCAGTAAAAATGGGTGTTCCGCAGGGCTCAATACTTGGACCTTTCTTATTTCTGATTTATATTAATGATCTGCCATTCTTTGTTAAGGACCATTGCGAAATAGTGTTGTTTGCTGATGACACATCCTTGATTTTTAAAACAGACAGACATGACATTAACCATGACCGTACTAATGATACCCTCTCTAAGGTAGTTTATTGGTTTAATGCTAATAATTTATTGCTTAATGCCAAGAAGACAAAATGTGTAAAATTTGAATTACCTAACGTAAAATCGACTAGTCCAAGCATAGAAATAAACGGAGAAAAGTTAGACCTTGTTAATAAAGCAGTCTTCTTGGGAGTGACCTTAGATAGTAAACTTCAGTGGTTTCCACATATATCGTCCCTGGCCAGCAGATTAAGCTCCGCTGCATACGCAGTCCGCAGAATACGTGAGCTTACCGATGTTAGTACTGCTAGACTAGTTTACTTTAGTTACTTCCATAGTATAATGTCCTACGGGATTCTCATGTGGGGTAAAGCGGCAGATATTCAAACCATATTTGTATTGCAAAAACGAGCGATTCGTTCTGTGTACCGTCTAGGCTCTCGGGTATCTCTCAGAGAAAAGTTTAAGGAGACTGGTATCATGACTGTGGCATCGCAGTACATTTACTCAAATATTTTATATGCCCGTAAAAATATACATAATTTCAATAAGAAAGAAGATATCCATAATATTAACCTTAGAGCTAAGTCCAAACTCATGGTACCACGATTTCGTTTAACCAAGGTAAACAACTCTTTTATGGGGAACTGTATACGTTTTTACAATAAGATTCCGGAGCATATATTAAGTTTATCATTTCCTAAGTTTAAAAACTACATTAAAAATATTTTGATCGAAAAATCATATTACAAAATTGAAGACTACGTGTTAGATAAAGATGTATGGAAAGACGACATGGCTCCAGAATCCACACAAATTTGATTCAAAGTGTATTCCATAGCATTTAAGTTTATTTGAAAAGAGCAATCCCTAGAGTTTCTTGCTCGTTCTTCTCAGGGAGGTCAGCGTAGTGAACGAGCAGTAGCTTAAATGTGACGTTTTCAAGTGTAAATTTATTTTACCTATGGAATAAATAATCTTTGACTTTGACTTTGACTCATGAGGACGATTGTTGTACAAAAAAATTGTAGTGGTGTAATTATTGTAACATTCGTCTGAAATTAACATCATGTAGACGAAGGCTCTAAAATTTTACCAAAATTTACTATTATAATCAAAAACGTTATTTGAACAAATTTAACTTAATTTCTTAAAAGTATATATGGATAGGTATAAAATAATATATATGGATATAAAGTTGTGTTTGTTCGAATATGACAATTCATCAAAAAGTTATCACCCCTGACACGGGGGAAGAGGAACATGTTTCTCTTATCCCGTAAGTACTAGACCCTCTTACCCCAACATTTTTTCTCTCTCTCTCAAATTTGGAACGTCGTAGCGATATCTCTTTACAACCGTTAAAAATTTGTTCGTCTGTTTCATCGACTGAGAGACTATAGTGCTAAACGCTTTACTTTAGGTATTATGGATTTTAGTCTCTCTTCTCCCGGTGTTCCTCTTACCCCACCTGATCTTAATTCATAATAATTTATTGCATAGTCACATGATAATAAGCAGTGTTGGGCGTTAATCAATTAAATTTCAATCAATAATTCAATCAGATTAAAAAATCAATTCAATTGAAATCAATTGATTTTAATTGCAATTGATTTTAATTGCAATTGATTTCAATTGAATTGATTTTCATTGCAATTAATATCAATTCCGGCCGGTTGGGGGCCCCCAACCGGGGCCCCCATAACCAACGCCCTAACTCACCCCCCTATGATTATAAATTTATCATAATTGTCAGTTTTAATTGTTAATCAAAAACATTGAAAAGATTGAAAATTGATCAATTGTTAATTGTAGATATTTGCGATTAACGATTGATCAATTGTTAGTTGCGAGAACCGCAATTAACAATTGATTAATTGTTAATTGCGGTTCTCGCAACTAACAATTGATTAATCGTTAATTGTTGTTTCGCAATTGACAATTAATTAATTGTCGATCTTTAATTGCCAGAACAATTAAATTTTGCCCAACACTGATAATAAGGTGTTCACAATATTTTAAAATTAAACACACACCCTCAACATAGCCCCGCACTAGGGAAACCCTGTATTGTAGGTGCCATGGACACACACACACATAGACAACCACAAATTACATCCAAACTCATGAGAGAAATAAATGTAGGCCATACAAATATTTCTCCCGGCCCGGGAATCGAACCTGAGACCTCTGCGTGGCAGTGGCAGTCATGGTCACAGAACACTAGACTTGGTAACAATTCGGCCACAGAGGCAGTTAAATTATAGTAAGTAGGTAAATGTGTTACCCTGTAAGGGTGTTTGCAAATTGAGTGACGCTATAGTAGTGTTATTACATAATAATATTACATTACATTAACTATATATCTAAATAACTAGACTAATTTATTTATTACATAATACACTGCCAATATAATTAATCAATTAATGAATATATTTTACATATTATTTGTTTCTATTGTAAATAATTGTACAGTATTAATGAATATTGGTGTAAAAATTATAATTATCCATTATTATTATTGTTTGGTATTAAATTTTTTAATATAAAATTAATCATCAAAATTATCACTAAAATATTCAGATAAATTATAATTACTCTTATTATTTAAAAAAAACATTTAAGTTGCCTTTCGAAAGCCTTGGATTCGTTGATACACTAAATCTATGGTTGATACACTACACTATTTGGGACATGGTTATAATTTTATTTTTATTTGCATTGAGTGATGAGCGGATGAATACAATTTTAATTTTGAGAAAGGTAATTTCAATTTGTTCAGATAACGATTATTGCGTTTTACTGCTTTTAATGGCGAATACAGGCAAAAAATGGCCCCTTAACGCGCCATCCACTAACTGCGTGGCAGTCCGCTGCGCAGCCAGGAGACTGCTCACACTAGGAACGGGCGTTACAAATCGTATATAGTTATTGACATATATATTGTGGCAATATCGAATATCCGATGTCGTGTATCTTAGAAAGTATATATCGATATTGCTCCGCATCGCGTATTCTATAGCCATGCCGAATCAAGCCGAGCGATTACCGAGTGGATACCAACACGAAATCATATATTTTCCAAACTATATACCGATATTGCTTCGTATCAGATATTCACTGAGTGGATATCAACGCGAAACCATTTTTTGTGCGTCTTCGAAACTATATACCAACAATGCCCCGCATTGCTCTTGTAAAACTATATCCAATAATATATAGTTTTGAAATCTGATTCTGAATATCAGTAACGGCAATGTTTCAACGCAGCGCGCTCGCTGGCTGTATCCATGAATGTATAGTTTCAGAAAATATATAGTTTCGAAATCCGATTTCGAATATTGATATAATATAGTTTCGATACGATATTCAGAAAAAGCTATATTACCATTCCTAGCTCACACGTATGAAATCTCGCACGACGTATTGCTTGCGGTAGCTTGTACGCTGCGCCTACATTCATAATCCTGCATTACGCGGTGGTTGTTTTCGTTCAAAAACGATAAACCAGAGTCAACTACCAAATTGCCCAGACCACTGAAGGGTCTGAATATAATTAAAAAATCTTCTTTGTAATTCGATAGTACAATTTAGTTTAAATCGGTAACAATTAAAAAAAGAACCACTATTTTATTCTATTATACAGGGTGGCCCATTTTCAGTGGTCCAAAAATTTTTTTCA
>NW_020654529.1:0-12490 GCF_003589595.1 Hyposmocoma kahamanoa
TTTTTGTAATATTAAGTAGTATGTAAATATATTTAAGAAAACTTTTTCGGCTCTCATATGGATAGTTAGCTCAATAATTTCTTGCTGTCTTTAACGGAGTATGCAATCACTACCTTGAATGTTCATACGCAGAGTTATTTTTACTCACTCGTTGGAATTATGTCAGTAGCCCTTTTACACAGTCACTTTATCGCGCGTGATCAACAGCGTATAGTATTGCGCGCGGGAAAGCCTGCAATCGCGCGCGCGTGCGCGATTGCAGGCTTTCCCGCGTTGCTAGTGTTCGTTTTTGTTATAACGGAAAGAGCGTCCACGTGAAGGCTAATAGCTCAAGATAGACCGCGAGAAACTGGCGCGAGTTGGAGTGCGCGATTACGCGCGTGGTCTTTCCCTTTTCCTTCCAACGTCTTTACACGCGCACATTGTTGTATCACGCGCGACAGAGTCTCTGCGTAGAGCCCGTTATTGTCGCGGCACATTTTGAGAAAAGTCAAACCATAGGGCGCGCGCACATTATTTCACTCTTATGCAACGTCCAGTCAGTACTGGTGTACTTGACGAGTTTTCGCGATTGTTACAAATAGGAAATTAAACTATTTTTTTGGGATGTAAATCCTGTAATCCGATAATCGCTTTAGGCGACATTATCAGTTTCCCAAAAAGTTACTTTTCGAGTTAAGTCACTTTATGATTGAAGGTGCGATATGAAATAGCGTGGAAACAAAAACTTCCCCTTAATTTAGCCTTTTAATTTATTGTCATAGTAAACAATTTATTTAAAAATATGACGAATTCAAGACGTACTCGAAATAGAGATGTTGTTAATAATAAAGTTAATTCTTATGGGTTATAAGGTCGAAGTTGCGATAGTGTAACTATTGATTGGGGGTTTTTTATGGTTATGTAACTTCTCAGTACCATACTACCACCCCCTGGCCTCATAATTGAGCGTTGAAAAATAGACATAAAATTGAGTGACATATTGTATACTTTAGAAGGTATAATTTTGTATAACCCATAAAATATTACCAATTAAAACATTTGATGCCGAGGTTATTTAAACTGTTCTATTTACAGAGTATAAAGAACGTCATTGTGATGTTTAATATATGATTATGTTTTCTTTGTAAGCACTGTACTAAGCCTCAAGTGATTTGTAGTGCTGAGGAATGCATGCGGTATTTACAGTCACTGGATTAGAAGCAGGAAAAACTGTTTTGCTAGATTAAATGACTTAGGTATTTAATATTAAATAATAGTCTTACAAAATATACGCTACACCAAAGGTTATTAAAGCTAAATAATAAAATAAAAACTAAAGAGTGTACTAATTTTAACAAATTAATACATTACACGACAGGATATACTTTGATTACATAAAATCCTGAAAATGGGCTAAAAAAAGTCTAAAACGAATATGGCCATCGAGTGGCCATATTGACCATATGATTTTTTATTCGTTTTGAAACATACTTTTTTTGTTAAAGATATGGCACGCTATAAAAACAAGGGCATACGAGGTAACTGGTCTGAGGATCATCTCAGACAAGCTTTATCAGCGGTAAAAAATGGCTCGTTGAAGATTTATATGGCTGCAAAACAACATCAAATACCCAGACGTACCCTACGAAGATATTTGTCTGAAAACCGTGAACGTAAATCATCATTGGGAAGAAAACCGTTACTCGATAGTGACCAAGAACAACTACTATCTTCTCGGATAATTCGTCTAAGTGACGTGGGATACCCACCGACTCCACGTGTGCTACGCACCTGTGTAAAGAAGTACTGTGATGCGAATAACATAAATAATAAAATAAGTTAAGGGGTTTCATGAAACGTCCTAGGAATATCAGGAGACAGAAAGCTCAAAATCGAAATCCTGGCAGGGCCCAAAAACTCAATAAACTTGTAGTCTCTGATTATTTTTCAAAATTAAAGAAGATAATGGATGAAAACGATTTTTTTAATAGACCTGAAAAAATGTATAATATTGATGAAAAGGGCTGTCAACTTAAGTTGCACAAGGCTCCTGAGGTTTTGGCAGAGCGTGGGATTAAAAGAGTTCATTTAATGGCGCCTGAAAATGATGAATGCAGAAAACGTCACCATAGTATCATGTGGCAATGCTCGGGGTCAAGTAATTCCACCAATGCTTTTATTTAAAGGGAAAAGGATGAAGGCAGAATGGCTGGATTCACTGCCACCTGGATCGGTTGCTCAGATGACACCTAAGGGAAGTATGAATATCGAAGCGTTTGTTAATTGGATGCATCATTTTGCAAAATTTAAAGATTCCGGAGCCTGTCTTCTGATATTCGATGGGGCCAAATGTCATTTAGATGATTCCATCGTGGATGTTGCACAGAAATATGATGTCAAACTCATGTGTTTACCAAGCAACACCTTCACACGAACTCCAACCAATGGACAAAGCAGTGTTTAGGAGTTTTGAATATTACTGGGATGAGGAAGTTCTAAAGTATTGGTCGTTATATGAAGACAGAAGAATCACCAAACAAAGATTTGGAGCAATATTTACAAAAGTTTGGGATAAAGCGTTAACACCTGTAAATATTAAAGCTGGTTTTGAAGCTACAGGCATATATCCGTTCGATCCAGAAAAAATTCCTGAAGAGGCTTACGCTTACCAACACAGCAGTCAGTTCCTGAAGTTTTAACTAATTCAGTGTCACAAAACACGGACAAGCAACTTTCAACTTCTAGCTCACATGTCTCTATTGCTTATGATGTGAGCGATGATGACATTCCACTGTCTCGTCTATGTGAGGTGAAATACCAAAGTTCCCAGGCAGATAAAAGAAACGTAGCGTCTATAATTTCAAACACGCATGAGTGTCGCCAAAGACAGAGATACGTTTGTTTGTATGAGATGTGAAGAATAAGTTTTGTTTTTCGTTTTTTGCTTTTTCAAATTTAAAAAGTTTTCAATTTTACTTATTTAGACTGATTTATATGCTTTAATTGTTAATAAATAAGTACACGCTGTTAATTACTTACTTTTTAAAGCGTTTTTATTTTTGTAAGCTGATTTGTGATCTCAAAATATGCCATTGATTATAAGATACTTTATAGTTAAAGTTAGAAAGATTTGATCTCATAATGTTTGCCAAAATATTGATTGTATTAGTATTAGATTGTTTAAGTTACCATTGAAAAATTTATAAAAATTATGAAAATTGTTAACATATATTTTTTTTAATTGATTTGAACCCAGAATTAATAAAATAGGTAATATTTGCAAAACTTTAAAATACGTGTGGTAAATTTAGCCAGGTCATGGCCGTATTTACATACACTGCTGGAAATATGGCCATTTTCCCAATTTTTAAAACCCACGACATTGTGTTTTATGAATGTGTAAAGAGAACTACTTTTGCACTCCTAATGATAGCTAGATAGTTACACTGCAACTAAAAATAGAAATCTATCTTCTATTTCATTGGAAATTATAAATATAAAACAATAAAGCTTACAGTGGGCATATTCGACCCTTCGACTTTATAAAACATCAGTTTTTTTAATTAAATGAAAACGTTTATCTTTGGATGCGTTCTGAATTTACACCTCATCAATTTTTATTCTTGCTCGTACTGTTATTTTATGCGATTATTGAAATTATTTTAGTTCTTCAACGAATGAAAATAATTTAATAAACAGAATTAGTTATTATTGTCAATTTAATGTCAACAATAATAAGAATGAAAAATACCAACAGATTTTTATTACATAAATAAGTTATGTACGATAAGTCGCTTATTTGAAAGTGTCATTATTTCTTTTCATCAAAAGAAAAAGTTAGGTGCACCACAGTCCATCGTCAAGTACGAATTTCAAGAACCGTTTCCACGCTAGCGTGCAAAACATGCTTTTGCGCGCAGATTTCTAAGGAGAAAGAAAGCCTGTTTCGAGCTAGTAAGGTGAAAGTTAATGTTTATGTTGTTAATAATAATTATAGTCCTGCGAGAGTGTTAGTTTTTACACATTTATAAATAACTCTTAAAACATTGTTACACACTTAGAATAATAACGCATAGAATGATAGTTTCATATCAAACGAACTGTCACAAGTGAGGCAAAAATCAAATTCATGTAGGCTAATTTTAGTAGTAGGTTAATTTTCTGTTTTAGTGAATATTTATATAAAAATACAAGTTGAAACGCGTTACTTCCTTGTGGAATGTGATGTTAGTATCTATTTTATGTTTGTCTGACGTATTTTTACACTCATTTACCGCACATTTCGTCATTTTTAGCTAAAATTCTTGATCTGTTCGCGGTGCAAGTTGACCTTGAGCACTGAAGGCCCGCCCGCTCGTGTAGGCCCTTTTGGCGCGCTTCAATTTGCCTCACTTAGCGTGTGCGGACTAGGTTTCTATACGTTATTGTTCTAAGGTTACACATAACTTTGACATAATGTGGCCTATCTGTGGTATAGATAGTATTGAGGACAAATTGACAACTTACGTTTGACCAGTTCGACAGTCATGTGAGTATGCATGTCATAGTAAGTCCTGCGCACGCGCTCCTTGATTGGATCGGAGTCGTCGATGGTGTAGTCACGGAAGGCATCGATCGGCTTGTCGTTGAACGTCGGTTCTGGGCGCAGGAGTTGCGACGGGTCGATCATTGACACAGGGCATTTCTGGTGGAAGATATTAGAAAAAAAATTGTTAACTTGAAGCAAGGAGTTATAGAAATAACTTTATTGTTCAGATTTTTTTGTGAAATTACTCCACTAGTTGGTTATGGTTATTAATACAAAGATCGAACACAGAACATTTTCTTCGACCCCATGGGATTTGAAACCATGACCACGCACATTGACAAAGTTCTCCTGCGTGTTTTGTTATAGATCTTTCTGCTGGTTTTCGGGTTTCGGCGCTGTAAGTGACATCTAGGGAGAGATTTTAGAAACCTTACCATGTCATGCTTACTACATAGCGCGCATTATAAGTTTCCGGAATTGGCCACTTACATAAACAATATGTAAAAAGTAATTACAACATTTGAAAATGGAACTCTTTGGCTGTAGAATACAGTTTGTTTCATCTGACTGTCACTTGTTTTTACATTGTGGCGTCATTTTAGAAATTGGTTGTCCACATCACCATGGATTTAACTCGTGAAAATTTTCGTAGTATGATTTTCTACGACTTCAAGTGTAATTGAACAGCTCAGCGGAGCTTCGCTAGGCATCAAATTGCTTTTGGGGATGCAGCACCACGCAAGACTTATAATGCGCTCCACGTACACTACACTTTTTTATGCTTAGGAGTCTATACTACCTCAAATGGCTGAATCCACTTAACAGTCAAATCAATGACCTTGGAAAAAATATACAGCGAAATTGAGGATTACTACACGGTGTGAAAATACGATTCTTAAAAATTTTCATAATAGAAAAAAAACACAAACTTACCTCTAAATTTTACAAGAATACCACTGTATCAAATAGGTACTTTATAAATACCAATGATTTTTTTTTATATCAACTGAACAAAATTGAACACGTTATAGTATACGATATACATTTTTCCTATGGCTGCAATTTCGTTTGTAAAAAAATAAATTCTGGAATAAAGCCAGTGTTCCTGTCCCTCGACCTAAGCAAAATGAGCCATATTAGTGCGGGAAAAAATTGAATTCGAACTGTGGCAGTATCGAATCCTACATGAGAGATAAATATTTTTTGTGATAAAAGCGCTACATGTGGCTTTATTATTCCAAGATATTAAGTGTTTACCTTACATAGAAAAAGCCTTACCGCTATGGTTGGAGCCATGGTTGTAAATTATTTCTAAAAAAAACACAAATAACTGTGAAGAAAGACCCCAGTGGTGGACCGTGGTGCACGAGCCCACGACAAACTGTCCCAATTGTCTGCTGATTGACTTTATGTACCTGCGCCTGAGCAGGATTTGCGCAGCAGTATCAATCAAGGTTAAAAATATTGCACCTCACGTGATTTAGGATGACCACAATTGGGTCTGGACAATAAGAAAAGTCCAAAATTGACTATAAGAATACGAGACATTTCAACTTCTCAACATTGATCCCATCCTAATGTATTAAATAACCGTCTAAACACTAACCAAAAATCTCGCCTTCACAAATTTAAACTGGTCGAGTTATTAGGTTTTCGCGATTGTTACACATAAGAAATGAAACCATTTTTTCGGATGTAAATAGCGTATATTAGTTTTTTCAAACAAACCAATGTTTCGGGCCCTTTGCAGAGACAAATGATCTTTTCACTTCTCATGCTCTTAAAGTTCGTATTTATGCTGGGTGTAGGCTGCATAAAATAGGATTGTATGCTCTAGTGCATAAAATAAAAAAACATCACATTAAATATGTCTGATAATTGTAATTTTATATTCAATTTTAATTAAATAATCGTTTATTTGTAATATTGCTGTTTAATTTCCTTGCAATCGAAGTGAAAAGCAGAGTGTATAACTCGTTCATAAAACCCATTTTACCATCGACTTAAGTATCCAGGATATATCCTCGTGTAAAACGACGCGTTTTATGCACTTATTGTACAATCTACTATTATTTCATAGGTAAGCAAATTACATTTGAAATCGTCATACTGATTAAACGTTACTACTCCTCATTCGTAAGGCAGATTCCCCTGAGAAGAATAAGCAAGAAACTGTAGGAGGTGCTCTTTGTATAATACATTTGTACATATTTATCATTAACATATTTAATTTAAACATCTTAGACCGAGGCTATCAGCAAGAGCTAAACGGCTCACTACCACGGATTTTTGTCATCCATAGTTTTAAACCTCGTGATGGCAGGCTTAACAGATTCCATTCTAGGTGCCTAAGAAAGCCTGCAACGTTGTGTTGATAGCGAAAAGAAAGAGTAGACCATTAAAAGCTTTAAATTTATTTGTAAAACATGATTTTTATTTTTATTTATGAAATTATTATTTACATTGACAAATTAATTTGTTGAAACATAAATGGCTGGACTTGAAACTTGACACGTTGTAAAAAATGAAATTGTTGAGTATATAACTGACCAACGCTTACGCTTAAAATAAATAGCGTGGTTATATTCTTATTTTAAAAAGCAACCTTTTTAAAGTGCTTTTCGTTTAAACGCCCCCTCTAATGTAAATACACGGAATTGGACCCGCCGCGGTCCCGATCCGCACCCGTTCTCTGTGTGTATTACGCTTTATTGGTTTATGGCCATTTCCCAAAAAAATAATTTCTTAGTTCAGTGACGGTATTAGGTTAATTTTCAGGTAAATTTTTTGTACTAAATTTTGGTGACAATTTCTTTTTATTTAAATATTTATTGAATATCATCATGAAGTATTGTTTAATATTCGAGTGTGGTAACCTGAAATATTTTTTAATATTTCACGAGGATATATTCGAGTAATTAAATAATAAACATTGTCACCAAAATTGAGTACAAAAAACTTACCTGAAAATTACTGATTATTTTCGAGTGCAATATATTGATCATGACCACGAAGGAACTGACGGGTTTCAGTATGAAATTAAATGACAATTCATGTCCTAGATTGCACATACTGTGGGTAGCCACATTATGTACAGGACGTAAATAAAGATAGATTTATGATCTGTGAGACAGAGGCTAATATTAAAATCTATTCATAGTTCTGAGGAAGTTTACAATCATAGCGTCTGATTGTAGAAACACTGCGGTCATTGAAAGTGATAGAATAAAGGACACTGACCCTCCCTGCACCGACTACCGTGTCTTAAACTATAATGCTTGCTATGGTGGTGAAAAGATTTGCCAATTGGTAGACCTACAGTAATGGACCTGTTTTTTTTAACGATACCAGGTGACGGGACGAACAGTTGCAATGCACTCAGAGCTTTAAACACTGCCACTGCCACTGCCACTGCGCCCGTCATCCTAAGACATAAGTTGACAAGTCCCTGTTCCTGTAATGTCACCAGCACCCTTAACCCTTCAAAACCGGAACGCAGTAATGCCTACGTTACTGCTTGAAGGCAGAAATAAGTAAGGTGGCTGTACTTCCCTGGACGAACCCTTTCACAAGAAGCTCTACTGCTACTGTGTGGTACCTAGGATAAAGGTACAACATTGAACTTTGATTTGAATGAATGAATTAAATATTCTTTATTGCACATTAAAAATTACAATGACAAAACAGAACAGTAATGTAAGTATCACAGAGTAAGATAATGTACAACAGGCGGCCTTATTGCTAAGTAGCAATTTCTTCCAGGCAACCTTAGGATAGAATTTAACAGTTTTAATGGGGGGTGCAACCAAGGAATATCTTGTAATGAAAGTGGTTATAAATAAAAACACTACTTATCAATAATGTAAATATATAAACTATAATATCAAATGTATACATTATTAGAATAAATACACAAATAATAATAATATTATACTCATGTATATATAATATTAATACTTAAATACTTTTGTAGGAAAATAAAATATTTATCAATAATAATAAGATAAATATACAAAGGAGATTATAACACTATGCAAAATGAAATAAAATGAAGGAATGGACATTAAAAAAACGAAGAAAAAGACTTAGTAGTTAAGGAGATGACCCTTAACACGACGTTTGAAGCAATCAAGAGAAGGGGATCGACGAATAGGTTCTGGAAGATAATTCCATAGACCGATGGCAGATACAGTAAACGTAAAAATCAGAGCCATATTCAGTATGAATGTATCAGAGGAGCGAAGAGGACGGCAGAATGTAGACGAGTGAAAAATAAAACGTTCTTTAAGGTAAAGAGGCGTAAAGGGATAGAATAAAGTAGAGTAAAGAAGGGAAAGTGTATGAAGGTCTCTACGCCGGTGGATGGGGAGCCATTGAAGTTGTGCGCGAAACTGGTAAACATAAATAAATCTTACACACATATTTTGGAGGCGTTCCAACTTTTTAGATGCAGGGTGACTGTCAAATTCGGATAACAAACATCTGCGTAGTCCAAAATCGGATGCAGAATGCTCTGAGCCAGCGTAATTTTTGTTTTAATAGGCAAAAAGTTCTTCAGTCTCCTAAGTGATAAATGTGCACCAAACACCTTCCTGCTAACCTCAGCAACGTGCGGCTTCCATGTAAGACACTGATCAAAAATTACCCCCAATTTCCTAACTTTGTCTAAATACGGAATACGAACACCACTGAAAATTACAGGTGGTAAGGATTCAAGGTCAATACGAGATATATACCATGGACTACCTATAATTATACATTGTGTTTTTGATGGGTTAACCCTTAGACCAAAAGACCGACTGCACTCAAGAATACATTGAAGGTCCACATTGATGGCATTGACGGCAAATGATAAGTCGTTAAGAGACGACTGGATGTAAATTTGTAGGTCATCAACACAAAGATGATAAGGAAGAAGTGAGGGAGTGTGTAATAGAGTTAATAGATATGGAAAATAAGAGAGGCCCCGGCAAAAATTAATCATCAAAATCATTACGTATGCGCTACCGACGTTCACAAAGGTAACTGGGAAACCAATCAATAACTGCTGGAGATATGTTAAGTTTAGTAAAAGCAGTACCTCCAATAATAAATCAAAGTCAACATCACTAATCATAAAATAATAATAACGCACATACTGAACATAGAAAAACCCTCTGTCGCGGTTGCCATTGACATACACATAGACAACCACAAATAACACCCAAGCTCACGAGAGTAATAAATGTAGGCCATACAAATATTTCTCCCGGCCCGGGAATCGAACCTGGGACCTCTACGTGGCAGTCATGTGGCGGCATGGTAACCGTTCGGCCACGGAGGCAATTAAGGTTGAAAAGGTAAGGTAAGATTGAAAAGGTTGTTTCTGTTTAGGAAATTAGTTAGCTGGTGGTGAGCCAGCTTTCCTTGGACTTTGGAAAGGAAAGGAAGAATTGAAATAGAACGGTAATCTGACGGGGTACTTGGTTTAGATTTTTTTGGGAGTGGAATGATGTATGCGTCTTTCCACGATGAGGGAAAAACACTTGTGGAGACAGATGTATTAAGGATTTTGGCAATGACGGGAGTGAGGAGATCAAGGAGAGGAATGCTGCGTTGGCATGGTCTAGTTCTAGTTTTATTTTGCTGTAGTAAGATGTGCTAGTTATTTGTAATTATTTTGTTGATGTGGTAAATAGTATTATGACATTTTATTGTATTTTTAAGACAGTTAGTTACCAACTTCAAAAACAATTTTTAACATTAACATGTTTAAACCATTTACAATAATTTATTTTACGTTTTTTTATTAAACTACACTACTTTCACACCTATATAACATTCTTTAATTATATCAACAACTCCGAAAACACCCGCGTGATATCGGTTACTGTGTGCGTCGCGATCACGAGGTAACATCCTGTAAGGACAGAGTCGCTATTCTGCCCCTACATAGGTCGTGTGGAGGACTCCTTTCGTGCACCCTTTAAAAATTTCAAGTTGCATAACTTTCTATGTAAAATATGTATCATGTATATTTAACGTAAAAAAATAAAATACTCAATATCGAGACATTAACTATTCCTTTTAACACAAAAACCTAGAAAATGTTTAAACTCGTGTATTTCCGAGTTTCGTGTTTGATCATTATTGATGACATGTTCAATAATGATCAAATACGAAAATAGCCCCATTAGAAAGACCGATAATCTAAACAGATAAATAAAAATACTACCTAACCAAACATGTATGAAAATCTTCATGTACATTTTTGTTTTCCATTATATTAGGCAGAATACGACAAAATACCACAATAAAAATCTATTAAAATAATACGGCAATAAAGTCGTTAAAAACCAAAATCAAAGATCTGTCACAACAAGTACATAGAAAAATTGTGCTAGTTCAAAAAGGTCTGCTAGTTCATTCCGTGTCTTAGTTGGCGTAGCGTCTAGCATGGTCTGCTGGAGGACGTTGTTGGTTCGATTCCAGCCGGTTCGAAGGAATTTATTCTTAGTCTTCGATCTTTGTATTAATAATTATAACAAACTAGTGGAGTAATTTCACAAAAAATAATTGAATAAACTTAAAAAATAATAATGTTAAAGCTAGTTAACCACCTTTTATTTATTCTCAACAAAAATAATACTATGTAACTCACCTCTGTCATTGTACCGACGTACTTTCACAGTTAGATAAGATGTAAGTATAACACTTAGGTTTTAATCCTAGTTGTTTTATATATAGTCGAATACTTGATCCATCAAATGTTTGATCCTTTAAGTCTTTGATAATATCATTGATATTGCTGTCGTAGCCTTAGATCAAGAATTTCAGGAGAACTGTTTTGGTAGATACCTGGCAAAACCCCAGATATTTGTTATGTACAGGATGTAGGATAATGAAAAGAAAATAAAAGCGGATAGTACGGCGATAAGGACACACGTGCGTGCTCGAATTTAATAACAGTACAGCTCCTTGTGAAAGAGTTCGTCCAGGGAAGTATTGCCACCTTACCTATTTCTGCCGCCATCAAGCACTAATGTCAGCATTACTGGTTCCGATTCTGAAGGGTAAGGGTGCTGGTGAAATTACAGGCACATGGGACTCGGGTGACGGGTGCAGTGGCAGTGCCCCTCAGATCTTTGCGATTTAAAGCTCAGAGTGGCACTGCAACTGTTATGGACAGGCGTGTAACTTACAATCAGACGCACGACTTGTTCGTCCCGTCACTTGATATTAAAAAATGCAGCCTTCCAGTAAAACACACTACTATTCATATTGCCTGTACGACGTCGTACGGCACTACTACGGCAACAATCAATGAGGTTTTTTTTCACACAATCATGGCCCCGCACTAGGGAGACTATCTATCGCGGACGCCATGGGCACACGCATAGACAACCACAAATTACACCCAAACTCGAGAAATAAATGTAGGCCATACAAATTCCCGGCCCGGGAATCGTACCTGGGTCCTCTGCGCCCACCATGGTAACCGTTTGGTCACGCCTCCGTGGCCGACCTATCTATATACAATATCCAATCGGCGTAATTATAGATAGCTACAGATAGGCACCTGTCTGAACCTATCTATAACTACTCCGATCAAAACGCTACGATACTTGTCAAAAAGTACTAATACCTGAAAAGTATTGAATGAAAATTTTCCATCGTGTTGAGAGGTTTTACCGATCGGCGTGCGATGGAAAATTTTCATTGGATACTTTTCAGGTATTAGTACTTTTTGACAAGAATCGTAGCGTTTTGAATAATTCCAACCGACACATTGACTTATGAACCGACACCTATTATCTTTTCGAAAGCCACCTTGCGGTTTTTTTTTAAATCGCAACCTTCATCACATATGACTTGGCTTTATAGTGTTGGTAGCATTTGCCTCTATTTATAAGAAGGAGTATGAAGAAAAATAATTAGAAACATTTGAACAAACATTATATTAGGGGTTAAAGTATGAAATTGCCGTTTTATTGCAATAGG
>NW_020654530.1:0-11521 GCF_003589595.1 Hyposmocoma kahamanoa
GGCTCTAGCCCGGTATACACACTAAAACCCAGCGGTTAACCCCCACCGCCATAGCGAGGCGCCCCTGGATCCGCTTACGCATACTACAGGAACGCCTCGGCGGATGGTCCGCGTGAGCGGACCCCGGCCTTCAGAGAGTGCCCCGGGTCAACACAAAGGCACCCTCACACTTGTGAGCACAGACTTGGAGATAGAGTCCCCCGACCCCTGTCCCCACGGCTCACTACAGCGGGGGAAGAAGGTGGGCGTACTGCCTCCTTCGTCTCCCCAGCCGCCGTCTTCGGAGCGGGTCAGCGAGGGGGTCGTCCTCTCTGAGCCGTTCCGAGGCCTCCTTGTGCGAAATTACGCTTTCACAGAAGGAGGCCATTGCTTCCCAACACCTCTGACTGTCGAGCATCGCGCCCACGATGGTCGACAGCGAGAGATCTCCGCCCACTACCGCGGTCAGGGAGTGCCGCTGGGGGCCCCATGCCGCACATTCTGCCACGGTATGACGCACTGTATCGACGGGAGCGCCACACTCGTGACAGACAGGGGTCGTCTCCCGACCTGCAACCCGGTGCAGGTATTCGCCGAAACATCCATGTCCGGTGAGAACCTGCACCAATCTGTAGGACAGAGACCCATATCGCCGGTCGACCCAGCGGATTAGGTGGGAGCGAACTGCCTCCACCGTCACTAAGCCCGCGACTGGGGCCTCTAGGTCCTCCGTCCATTTCCGGATTAAGGCAGCGCGGCCCGCTGCCCTGATCCTCTCCAGATCTTCGGCGCTCGGCCTTTCCCCCCTGGCCTGCATGGCCGCTCGGTATCGGTACACTTCCGCGAGCACCTCCGCCTGGAGTTCCCAGGGAGGATCGCCCGCCAGAAGAGTGGCCGCCGTCCACGACACCGTGCGATAACCCCGGATCGCTCTCACCGCTATGACCCTCTGCGGCCTCCGCAAGAAGGGTTTAAGTCGAGCGGTGAGAGCTTCCACCCAAACCGGTGCGCCGTACAGGGCCATACTCCGGATTATTCCTGAGTACAGGCGCCTGCAAACCGAGCCTGGTCCGCCTACGTTTGGCAAGAGCCGTCCTAGGGCGGCAGCGGTACCCACCAGCTTCGGAGCGAGTTGGGCAAAATGCGTCCTGAAATTCCACCTCCCGTCCAGTACAAGGCCCAGATATTTCATCTGAGCCTTGACAGGGATCGTCTCCCCAAAAAGGGTGATCCTTGCCTCCCTAGGGCGACCTCTGCGCGGGCCATGGAATAGGAGGGCCTCCGTTTTGTGTATAGAGACCCTCAAGCCCAACAGATGGATCCTTTCTACCACCAGAGATGTCACTACGGTGCTCAACCGCGCGGCCTCTTCATAAGTCCTGCCCCGAGCAGTAACGAGGGTGTCATCTGCGTAGCAGATCACCCTCGTCCCGGGAAGGAGCGGACCGCGTAGGAGCCAGTCAAAGCCAACATTCCACAACATGTGGAACGCCGCACCCGACGCGCCTCTGGTGTAGCCTCCCGTCTCTGCCCTCCCATAGAACCACCCTGTCCTGGAGGTACGCCTCCAAAAGCCTTCTGAGATAGGGAGGTACTCCATGGTACCGGAGCGCCTCTCTCAGTGTCTCGAACGGAAGGCTGTTGAAGGCGTTCTTGACGTCAAGGGAAACAGCCATGACCACCTCCCCCTTATCCACGGCGTCTGTCGTGAGACTCTTCAGGGCATCCAGGGCGTCGACAGTAGACCGCCCCGCCCTGAAGCCGTACTGGGCTTCCGAGAGACCAGGCCCCACCTCCTCGAGGTGCCTAACGAGACGGTAAACGAGGATCCTCTCGAAGAGCTTGGCCGTCTCGTTCAATACCCGAGAGACGACCCTCCTTCTGCAACAGACACAGTCGGCCCTGCTTCCATTGTTCCGGGAACTGCCCGCTACGTAGGCACGTGTCGAACAGTCCCCGGAGCAACTCATTTAGGTATTCCGCTGCCAAGTACAGCACCCGCACTCGGGTACAGCACTCGGAACGCCGTCCGGTCCCGGTGCGGTCTTTTTGCCCCGTAGTCGGAACAGGGCTGCTGCTATTTCTCCCTCAGTAACAGAGGGGACCTGCGAGAGACCCTCCTCCGGTGAGGAGGGTGGGGCCATCACCGGGGGAGAGTGCTCAGGAGGGTCTGGGAAAAGCTCCCCTACCACCCTTCGCAGGAGATCCGGGGCCATGGTCTCCGTAATGGGAGCGCTTTGGGCACGGAGTTTCTTCCGCGCCGCACGATACGGACGACCCCATGGATCCCGATCTAACCCGGCCAGTATTTCTTCTCTGGCACGGGTTTTGGCCTGGCTTATTGCCAGCTGCAGAGACTTCTTCTTAAGGCGGTATGTCTCCCACAGCTGGCTCTCTATGTCCGGGGCATGGCCGTGACGGCGTCGGCACCGGACGTAGGCTCTCCGGGCAGCATTGCAGTCCGCTCGGAGTTTCGCGATCTCCTCCGACCACCAGTAGACCTGATGGCGGGGAGGTCGTCGCCGGACCCGGGGCATGGCCGCGTCGCACACTGCAGTCAGAGCAGCATGCAGGTGGCTCGCCAAATCGTCGGCGGTGACGCCCTCTCTCACTCCAGCAATGAACCAGCGCTGTACTATGGCAGCTTCCTCGACCATCTCCTGGTCCAGCCGACTTAGCGCCCAGCGTGGGAAGCGACTCGGTCTACGAATCGGGGCGGAATGTCCAAGGACCGCGGAGATCTCGAAACGGATATATAGGTGGTCCGACAAGGTCTCCACGTCCTCCACCACTCTCCAGTTTCTGATCCTGCGCGCGACCGCGGGAGTAGCGAACGAGACGTCCACTACGGACCCTCCCTGTTGTCGCACGCAAGTCTGAGCAGTCCCTCTATTCAGGAGGGACAAACCAGAGAGTATACTCCAGATCTGTACAGCACCACCTCGCGCGTCAGAGACGAGATTACCCCACGCTTGCGACTTCGCATTAAGATCGCCGAGGACAATAACTTGCTTCGGCGCTTGTCGCAACACCGCTGTCCTGACGGAGTCAAGAAATGTCTCAAACTCCGCCAGGGAGCGGTTGGGGGAGAAGTACGTTCCAATTATTATGTACTCCCCCCACCCAGTCACTACATACCCCGAGCCCCTTTCCAGAGTGGTGAGAGGGGGGCCCATGCCGTTCCTCACGACCGCCACTAGGCCGTCTAGGTCCCCTGCCCAGTTTTCATGAGCAGGGATGTAGTACGGCTCGCAGGCCACCGCTAAGTCTATTTGCCACTGCGCCATGGACTGCAGGAGCAGATCTTGAGCTCCGGCGCAGTGGTTAAGATTCGACTGGAGAAAGCTAGTGTGTTGAGATGACATCATTCCGACATATTACTAGCCACCTCCCGCGTCTGTTGGCGGTCGACAGTAATGGCGGTCTGGGTCCTAGGGACCGCTTTTTGTTTCATGGGAGGTGGTTTGCAGCTCCTCCCCCCCATGCGGTGGTCCGATGGACGTCCGGCGTCGGCACAGACCGCGCAGCGCAGCACGCCTTTGCAGTTGGAGGCCTGATGGCCCTCGTTGCCGCATCGAAAGCACAGGTCTTCACGACTGCTGCCCGAAGTACACATAGGCCTCGTATGGCCAAGGCCAAGGCATCGATAACAGCGGAGCGGGCGCTGCTCTAGGGCTTGTACCTTGGCAGAGCTCCAGCCGACCAGTATCCTCCCCGCTTCAGCCAGCGTCTTGGCTGTGCTTATTGGGCACTGCACTATCACAGAGCCCATCCCGCCTGGGCCAGGGCGGATCTCCAGGACTTTGACCAGGTCTGTTGTGCACTGCCCAGTCCTTGCCACCGCAGCGGCCACCTTCGCTTTAGTGGCTGAGTCGTCAAGACCCGAGATGCGGATATCCGCAGTCTTTGTGGGCCGGGTGACGCTGGCCACGCCGTCAAGTACAGGGCGGAGCTGTTCCGCCAGCCGGTCGGCTGCCAGTGCACCCTGAGGTCCCGACAGCTCTAGCAATCTGGCCCCGGTGGCCGACTGGCGGAACTTGACTCCCTCTATGCCTAGCCCCGCCAGGTCAACGCGTGCCTCCGCTTCAGCCAGCGCCTGCGCATAGGTCACGCCTTTCTGTGACGCTTCAGGCAGCAAACTTATTACCACCGCGGCAGACTGCGGGGGCTTAAGTTTGGTCTTGGATTTATCCTTGGCTGCCACCTTCTGCGGTGTGCCAGTGCCAGTGACCTTTCTGGGTACAGGCGTGGCGCTAGTGCCCTTGTCAGCTGAGGATTTCTTCTTTCTTTTCCTCCTCTTCTTCTTGTTTTCTACCGTGACCCAGTTTTCTTGGGCTACAGAGGAAGCCTCTGCTGCTGGGGAGGCATTCCCAGCTTGCAGTGGTCCAGGCGCTGGCTTTCGTTGGCCACTGTTCGGCTTGGACACCACTGCGGGCACCACCGACCCTCGTGCCGGTGGCTTTAGAGGCTTGGGCTTCGCCGGCGGTTTCACGGGCCTTTTGTCTACCGATGGAGAGAGGACCATGGTTGGCCTAGCCTCATCCGCATCGGCTGTTCTCCGTCGGTCCGCCGCCAGAGGGGGGCGATGGATCACCGGAGGAAGCAGTCGCTCCTCGATCGTCTCAAGACGGGCATTCACCATGGTGCCAACCGAGGTGATTATCGAGCGCTTCAGATCGTCCAGCATGTCCCCATCCAATAATGGCGGTCGAAGTGATGCTTCCGCAGAGGTCTCCAGCATAGAAGCTCGCATGGCGGTCCGCATGTCTTGGAACTCGCGCCTGTGCGCGGCAAGGTCGGCTTTGAGATTTTCGACCTCCCTCTTGAGCCGACCGTTGTCTGCTCTGAGACGACGTGCCTCCTCCGACTCCGTCCGCGTTGCCAAGGCTTCTACGGCCTCTTGCAAGGCAGTCGCCGCTTCCTTTAGTCTTTTGACAAAGGTTCCCTTCAGTGATCGGGATTTTTGGGCGACCTCAAAGATAGCGGCCACCTTCCTGCCAGCATAGGCCCGCATCTCTTCCGCGGAAAACGCCATTGGGTTTTCTTCCGCGGGAGCCTCGTCCTCCTCTATGTCGAGTACGGGAACTGGAGTCACCTTTCGGTAGGCCCCGCAAAGCAGTTCCCGCTCAATGGGTTGTTCCGCCTCCACATTCTCCCCACGGAGACGAGCCGTGGCTACGCGAAGGTTGACACCTGGGTTGGTGCTCTTGCCACTCTTGCCGGTATGGCCCCTTCCTCGGCGTGCTGTGTTTACTTTCGCGGGAGTGCATGCCTCTTTGGTAAGGCTGCCTTTCCGCGGCATTGTCAACGTCCTCTTACGGGTCGTAGAGGTCGCTGTTCTGCTACCGTCGTCATTAGCGATGACAGACGCTTCCTTAGCGCTCATCACCACTACCTGTTCGTCACCGGTATCGTTAGCAAGTTCCGAGTCCATTTGTCGTATGCGTTCGTCGTGTTCACGGGGATCGACTTCCAGTCGACCCACGAGGCTGTTTTTGCCCCCCCCAGAGTACGAGGGGCTGCCAGCCGCCGAAGCGGATGGGCGGGATTCCCCCTTTCGGGGACCCGCCTGGGGACCATTTTCAAAACGAGCCTTTTCCATGATTGCTTTGGAAGGGGGTGAGCTCCCCACTGGGGGCGCCCTATCGACTGGATACTCTCCAGCCATTCATCCCATCGCCGGGCGCCAGAACTTAGGATTGAGGTAATTTTTATAGAGGTTTTCTTCCTCGCAGCCCTCCTCTCAATGAAGAGGACCCCCGGTCCCACTCAATGTGGGATTACGGGCTGGCCGGAGCCGGTCTTGTGACCGGACACCGCCCACCGTCTCGGTTACGAGTTAGATAGCGCAGGACAGAACCTACGCTATCTTCCTCTCCTCCCAGTGCTGGTTTTGGTCCGCGCCGGCTGAAGCCGGTAGCTTCCATATCTGGGAGCCGTTCCCCTATCCGCCACCTGGGGACGCGTCCGATGGCAGACCAGCAACTGCGCACGGATTTTCTTTTATACCTAACTTAACCTAACTCAACCTAATCGTGTCTTTGCGATAATCATCCAACATATAGTGAAAGAACAACGGTTTCGATACGATTCTGTAAATGAAAATAAAATTCGAGTCGAGACGAAGATCATGTCGAATAACCATGTACGGTCAACTCCTATGAAGATCGAAATCTCTACACTCGAAGTTGTTGACGATTATGTATACCTAGGACAAATTATTCAGTTAGGTATAGGTCCAACTTCGAGAAAGAGGTCAATCATCGAATCCAACCAGGCTGGGCAGCGTTCGGGAAATTACGCCATATCTTCTTGTCCAAAATACCACAGAGTCTCAAGACTAAAGTCTTCGGCCAATGATGACGTGGTCGCTCACTTTGGGCCTAATAAGAAGTTTCAAGGTCACTCAATGGGCAATGGAAAGGGCTATTGTCGGAGTTTCGTTGCGAGTTCGAATCACTTATGAGGATATCTGCAAGGGAACCAGAGTAACCGACATAGCCCAAAGAATTGCAAAATTTAACCCGCGACCGCGTACTGCAAGACGCGGTGGGCAGACCACCCGCAAGATGGACTGATAATCTTGTGAAGGCTGCGGGAATCCGCTGGATGCAAGCGGCAAGAGGCCTATGTTCAGCAGTGGACGTCGTTTGGCTGCCTGTTACAATGCAACCCAAGGTAACAGACGGAAGGTGGGAAGGGTGACCAGTTAGAGAATGGATTCTGATTATTGGATTTCAACATTGACTTACAATTATATGGACGTCGGGTGTTCGAACTTATAGGGCGTTAAAATCGTATACAGAGCGTCATTCACGCTCTAGTCTTCGTTTGTTCGACTGACAGCGAGGCAAGCAAAATTAGACAGTACTGCGATGACATTACAATTTAAATTCAACGTTTTAGCTTTTTCATATTCCTTTACATGTCAGTATGTTTAAATAGGTTGACTTGGGGCATTTTTTTCGTGTTTTTTGTATTAGACCCGTCGTCCAGGATTTCACCCACTGTTCGTGAACCGATTTCAATAACACTTGGCAAATAGATGTAATTGCACAAACTTTTGAAGGTGGGTTTTTTTGATAAAAAAGTTACAATTATTATACTTCAAATTTTTTTAGTTTCAATTTATATTGCGGTTGAACGGAATGGAAGCGAAATTACTGTACATACAATAATGAACTGTATGGTCAATTTGTGCAACGTACAAATTGGATACGAGCCAAAATCTTCCGTAGAATTCTTGCGTATGCTCGAGAATGCTCGCGCATTCCTCGGAAGCTTTCGGCTCGTATCTAGTTTTTATACAATTTACCATGAAGTTCATTATGCTACGTACAATATCGTTATAAAAATATAAATTGAGTAAATTGAGCCGTGTCACAAACGTAGAACCAAAATACCTAAAGAAAATCGCTAAAATAAATTACGTAACTTTGTTGATTTTAACCTAATACTTAAACCTAAAGTGTTTATCCTGCTAAGCCTTCGTCGTATTAAGCCTTGCAAATCAATTAGGAGTCCCATGAGGATCTAATTAATAAACAAATAACGTATAGTACCGCCCTTGGATCTGTTACGCAACGTGTTGCCTACAGTCTTTTGAAGTAGCTAGCGAGCGAGTAAAATTGCATGCTATTCTTTATATGATCATCAATTTACGTAGGTCACACTGCTGGGCATGGGGCTTCTTTGATAAAATTTTTAGAAGTACACCTTTCCTATTTCTGAAGGGCGTTGTGTCAGTAACCATCAGCTCTTTGTGACAGGCGTGTCGCTTACAACGCACACGACTTGTTCATCTCGTCAGTTTGAATCATAACAAAAATTCATGCTTATTGTTTAACATCAAATATAAAATTAAGTTTATTCATCAAACACATACGTCGCCGTGAGTAACAACTGTAACATTATCATTTCCTAAGTTTAAAACTTACATTAAAAGTATTTTAATTGAAAAGTCATATTACAAAATTGAAGAGTATGTTTTAGATAAAGAAGTATGGAAAGACAACATGAGTCTAAATTCCACACAATTATGATTCAAAGTGTATTCCATAGCAATTAAGTTTTTTTGAAAAAAGTAATCCCCACAGTTTCTTGCAAGTTCTTCTCAGGGAAGACAGAACAGTGAACATGAATAAACATGGAGTATATAACCAACGAAATGTTATTTAATTTGTTCGAAAACTATTGTGTCAAATCATCATTGCCAGCCCGAATTCGGGACACTTGACGGATTTCGTCAATTGTTTCACTACAAATTGACCAGTTTTACTCGAGCTTTGCTATAATGGACGAAAATTGGAAAATTACATAATTTATATTATATAATATTTAATTACTAATGAAATGTGATTCCGTTTGTTTTGTAATTAGAGTTTTGCTATTTTTCCCACACTACCGAATGGGACAGCCCCTCATTGTTAGAGATATTATCTTTATTACAATAAATACAGAATATTTTTGGAATATACGGAGACGTACTCACAGGTCAGTTGCTGGCGCTGTACTATTTCAGCTTTCAAATTTGTGATTTCAGCGCAAACGATGGTTGCTATTTAAAAGTGAAATAAGGCCCCAATTGACTAATGACTTGCCAGGGATCGATGACCCTTATTTCGTCTCTGGTTAGACACTCGATGGGAATAACTGATTTTACGAAGTACCTATAACTTAAAAAAACGACTTATTAAGTAAAGAAAGAATTCAAAACAAGCATTTAGTGCATCCATGACTAGTACGATGGATCAAGACATAGGCATAGGCCTCCACAACGATCTCCACGACGATCGGTCCTGCGCTGCCCGCATCCATCGGTTACCCGCGACCTTTACCAGATCGTCGGTCCACCTTTGGGGGCTACCCACTGAGCGTCGTCCGGTGCGCGGTCGCCATTGAAGAACCTTTCTGCCCCACCGGCCATCGGTTCTCCTAGCTATGTGCCCCGCCCACTACCACTTCAGCTGAGCAATTCTTCGAGCTATGTCGGTTACCTTAGTTCTCCTACGGATTTCCTCATTTCTGATTCTATCACGTAGGGTAAAACCGGGATAGATGCCGCAGTGGGATAGGTGCCTCGTTTTCAAAAAACCTAAGTTTCCCAAATGGCAACAAAGAATAATTAGTTTAAATAAGAAGTATAGACACCACTCATCAAAGTTCCTGCAGGGCTTCGTGTGGAATAGACGCGTTTGGCTTGGTTCAAAATTTCAGACGCAAGTATTTACTGTCGCATAACTTTGTAAGTTACAATAAATTCCGTTTTATTTTTATTATAACTATACACTGGTTCATTAACTGCGCACCTAGGTGTCAATAATCGCTCTTTTGTATATAGCTTATTTACATAATAAAAGGGCATCTATCCATATCGAATAGGATAGTCGCCTAGATTTTTCGCGGTGTAGGTTAGGTTAGGAGCAAAGGACTAAACAAGAAAATTAGGAAGAGAAAATAAAAAAATACATTATTTTAGTGAAAACGACGTAAATGATAATAGTTTAAAAGTAAATGAAAGTACAAAAAAGACAAATTATTCACAGTTCAAACTGAAAACATTTTTGTTTAGAATGTTTTGATAGCGACAAAAATACGAAGTCAAGTGGGTAGTAACTTTAAATACGTATATGTTTATTATTAAGGATGTAGTATGTACGTATATACAATATATGAAAGATTACAAATAAAACATTTTTATGAATTTTACTATTTTATTCTAAAGGGCGTCTATCCTTCTTAGTATTTTCATTGTGTGGCGTCTATCCATATAGGTATCTATCCTCAAAAAAATAGGTTTGCAAAAAGTAAATTTCTTCAAAATCAGTAAATGTTAGATCAATAAAATCAAGTATTAATGTAATGTAAAAGATTAAACTAGTTATATCCATAGGAATTATTCGTGGTAAACTAATAATTTTTAAATTAGGAGGCCCTTTCAAAAAGTGGGGCATCTATCCCGGTTTTACCCTAGAATCAGAAATGAGGAGGATCAAGACACATAACAATAAATACGGTAGAAATGGTTACTTAGCGTTAGACGTGTGTCAACTAGGTCTCGAAAGAATAGAATAGAATAGAATTGAATATAATTATTTATTTCGGACCATGATCCATAATAATGTTAGTAATACAGTAAATTTTTCTTACGTGCTATGGTTAGTACAATACAAAATTACTTAATTTTAGTGAAAAGAAGTGAAAGTCTAGACCACTACCCTATGCACGTGTAGTTGCACCCAATGTAGTTGGTAGAGGCAGTCCAGCCTATTGGCAACAACGGCTAGGATGCTATTAGCGCTGCCGCGTACACGCATCATAAGTGAGGCAGCCTTCTTGCGTATAATGGCATGAAAGCCACCTGTTTGCGCCTCCGTGAACATGCCGGATGCACTACAGTGTCGCGGCAGCCCCATCAGCATCCTAAAAGCGTTGTTATATTGCACCCTTAATGTATTCAGGGTTCTCTGCGTATACTTCACCCACAGGCTGCTTGTGTAAAAGTTTTGGCAATATGCTTTAAATAATGAAATCTTCACATCTTTGGTGCAACGAACAAACCTGCGGGCGAGCATATTACATCTAACAGACAGGGCCCTTCTCTCCCTCTCCATGTCGGCACTATCATGCAAGTTATCGGTTACCCAGTGACCCAGGTACTTAAATTGAGAGACACGACTTATCTCACTACCATAGAGAAACACCGGCGGCACAGTTCCAACAGAACCTGCCTTCGGCTTAAAAACTAGGAGCTCGGTCTTTTTCGTGTTATACCTGAGTCCATGGGCTTCCGCATATGTCTAACATATCCTGAGCAGCTTACCAAGTGCACTGATCGCAGGAGTCAACAGCACCATATCATCAGCGTAACTGATTGTAAGACCTGAGTACGTGAGTTCAATCCGCCATTTTCTTTTTGTATGTTGTGGTTGTCATTCTTTCGTGCAAATTCTTTAAAATCCTAGAAAAATGCCTTTTTGTGCTGTTTTGGAATGCGAAAAATTATAGCCGCACTACAAATGTTACCCGTGGTGGTATTTCATATCATCGGAAAGTTTTATTTTAATATTTTTTTTTATAAAGAACGAAAGAAAAGTTTCTACCCCTGCAATATGGTCGCTTCTTGTTTGGAGAACTAAATTAATATCTCCAATCCGTCGTCGTTCAGAAATTAACCGCTAGATGGCAGCACATTGATTGAAATTTCAATATGATTAATAGGTATATATTGATGGTGTTGATCTTTCAACGATATGCCAACAGGGTAAAGTTTAAATTGCATTAACAATCCAGAATTTGTTATTTCTTTTTAAATTTGAAACTACGACCAATCAGTATCAAGATTTTGTAATGTTTCAAATTAAGAAAGCGTGAGTTTTGGCGACATCGGTTCCTTTCTTCACTTCCTTTGATTTTTTCTTCCGTGGACTAAGACCCTTAAGTCCATGTACGCTTTGAGTAAAAGAAGCGTTACTGGTTTTATTACCCTATTGTACTAGAAAGGATAAGCCGTTCCAAGAGATCATATTCATCGGTGCAATAA